>NW_014011945.1:0-2310 GCF_000611645.1 Monoraphidium neglectum
GGGGAGGGGGGGGGAAAGAACAGCAGCTTGCAAGGCGGCGGGCTGACAGCATCCACACTCCGATGACATCACCAGCCCGCCGACCTGATAAGGTGTGCCAAAGAGAGATGAGGGCCAGGATGTGTTGCCATCATCTTCCAGCCCTGAACAGTGCCACCATTTTCGTGCGTTTCGCCTCGTGATCAAGACGGGTGGTGGAAAGGGATGGCGTGTGTATGTGTGTGTGTGTGTGTGTGTGTGTGTGTGTGTGTGTGTGTGTGTGTTTGTTTGTGGGGGGGGTGGTGTGGACGCGGGAGCGGCGGGGCAGGGAAGGGGAAAGAACAGCTGCTGCAAGGTGGTGGGCTGACCTCCCTCTGGGCACAAATACTGTCATCAGCCCGCCGCCCTGCTCACCTGTTCTGTAACGACCAGAAATGGCGCCCATTGTCCCCCTCGCTATCAGGCGCAGAGTGGTGTAGCCCTTTTTGTGCGTTCAATCACGGTCGATCAAAGGCGTGCGGTGGAAAGGGGTGGCGTGGGGGGGGGGGTGGACGCAGGGGCGGCGGTGCAGGAGCAGGAAGAGCAACAGCTTGCAAGGCGGTGCGCTGACTCTCCTCCAGGGACGAATGATGTCGTCAGCCCGCCGCCCTGCTGTGCTGTGCCAACCAGCGATGGCGCCCATTAATTCCTTAACGTCAGGCGCAGAGTGGCGAAGCCCTTTTTGTGTGTTCCATCACACTTTAAGAAAGGCGGGTGGTGGGTAGGGTTGGCGCGGGGTGGGGGGGTAAGGACGCGTGGGCGGTGGGGCAGGGAGCGGGAGCCAGGCGGGTGTTCAGGATGCTGATGGGGGCCCGCCCGCCCCTCGCATTGTACGCCCGCATCCACAACATCCACATGTCAGAGGCTCCCAAAACTCACTCGACCTCCACCCAACAACCTTCACACCCCCAACCACAAGCACGCACGCACGCACACACGCACGGACGCACGCACGCACGCACGCACATGCACACACCGCACGCGCACGCGCACATCACACGCGCATTTACATGCACACCCCACACACACACACCGCACAACCGCAATCCCGTCCCACCCTCCAGGCGAGAGGAGTCCCGCTCCCTGGCCGCCCTGGCCGCGCTGCAGCTGCTGCTGTCCCGCGGCAAGGTGGACGGCGGCCTGCACCCCACGTGGCTCAGGGAGGGCCGGCCCCAGCAGCTGGGTGCGTGGGGCGGGGGGAAGAGCGCCTTGCCTGTGCGCGCTTGCAGAAAACCCCTAAAACGCTGTATAAACCCTGAACTAGTGGGCAGCCCCAGCAGCTGTGTGCATGGAGGGGAGGGGCGCCTTGAATGGCTGCGCTTGCTGGCGCTGTTTGGAGAACAATAACGGGGGCCGAATCAGGGAACAGGCTGTGCTGTTGTGGGCTTGACTGGGATGCTTGAGACGTGGTTTGTTTGACTCTCACAAGCGAGCAGGGGATGCGCTTGTTGGGCCGCGAGTTGCCCTGCTGCCTGCAGCCTCGGGTGGCTGCCCCCCCACAGTGAGACGGAAGTATCCTTGCTCAGCGTGGAGGGGATTGCTGCACGCTGCGGGGCTCACGCCGCTGACCCCTGGTGCAGCGCCGTGCTGGGTGCGGGCGAAGCGGCTGATCAGCAGCAAAATCATCCCATCAGCCACCGTGGCCCAGTGGATCTGAAAAGGTTTACAGACATCGGGTGGCCCCCCTTACTTCGGCATGTTTCCAAACCACCCCAGTGGGTGGGCACCATACTCCAATCTGATGCTGCCTTTTGACCCTCGCCCCCCGCAAACATAAAACACCCTCAGAGGCGCGCGCCCTGGAGCCCTTTGAGACCGCCCTCCGCATCCCCGCCCCCCTCCGGCCCATCCCCCTGCCGCCCGCCGTCGCGGCCGCGGCCGCCGCCATGGTGCCGCCCGGCTGGCTGGAGGTGCCCTTCAAACAGAACAGTGAGGCGGCGGAGGCGGCGGTCGCGCGGGCGCGCGCAGCGCTGGCTGCCGGCGGTGCGGCCGCTGCGGCCGCCGCTGGGGCCCGGGGTGTGGGCGAGCAGAGAGAGGTGCAGCAGAAGGGGCAGGAGCAGGAGCAGGAGCAGCAACAGCAGGAGCAACAGAAGCAGGAGCAGCAGCAGCAGCAGGAGCAGCAGCAGCAGCAGCAGGAGCAGCAGCAGCAGCAGTCCCAGCCGATGGACTTGGACGAGCCTGCGATCGCCTTTGCGGCGCAGCACCAGATACAGCCCGCAGAATCGATGCCAGTCCCGCGCGCCCCGCCGCAGCTGCCGGAGCGGCGGGCCAGTGACGCGCCTGCACCAGCGG
>NW_014011945.1:2940-11249 GCF_000611645.1 Monoraphidium neglectum
GGGGCTGCATGGCCGCCTCCCGCCAGCGGCGAGGGCATCGCCGCGGCCCGCGCGGCGGCGGGGGCGGTGGTGTGGTCGGCGGCGGTCGTCGACGGCGTGCCCGGCATGCTGGGGGCGGGGGATTTTGTGGGGGAGCTCGGCTTTGGGGTGCTCACGGCCGGGGTCGTGCCGGAGGGGGCGCCCATGTTCCCTGTGTGGCTCAAGGGTGCGGGGATTGGCGGCGGCGACAGCGCTGGCGGCGGCGGCGGCGGCGGCGCTGACTGCGGCGGCGGCGGCGGCGGCAGCGGCGGGGAGGGGAATGGGGACGGCTGCGAACTGGCGGAGCAGGACGAGCCCTTTATGGTGGGACTTTTTGGGTTGAGTCCGGGGTTTGATGTGTTGGGGGTTTGCTTGTGATGTGGTGATGTTGCATCGTTTGGGGGTGCCTGGAGGGAGGTTTAGTGGTGGAGTGTGCTGGGCAATATTTGTCTGGGTTGTCTTATTTTGTGGCGCGCTTGCTTGGCTGGGCACTGCCTGTCTCCAGCCGTTGGGGCTGGGGCCGGCGACTCAGATGAGCATGCCAGCCGGACCGGCAGTCTTGCGAATTCACCACGCCTACGGCGTGGTCGCTGGGCAGGCTTCTGATGCGGGCCCGTCGCCCTGCATCCCTTGGCCCCGGCTTCAGCCCCTGGGCAGCAGGGCAGGAACTCTCGTGTCGCGCACGGTCGTGCAACACGAGGCTCCGCTTTACTCTCGCAAGCTGGTCGCCCGAGCCGTCGTGGCACCGCCTTCGGCAAGCCGGCGGCTGCACACAGCTTGCACCTCGCCCTGCCTGCAGACCTCGGCTCAAGTCGAGAGGCGCCCTCCTTCACCGCGTCAGCGCTCTCGCCTGCTTTTTGATCTGAGGTGGTCGCTCCAGCCCCCTCCCTCGGCCATAAATCCATCACCCACGCACATGGGCCCCAGAGGCCCCCACCACACCCCATCGCGTGCAACCTCACTCCACCCCAACCCACCGCGACCCACCCCAACCCAGCTCAACCCAACCCAAACCAAACCAACCCAAACCAAACCAACTTAATCCAATGCATCTCAATTCACCCCCCCCCCTCACCCCCCAGGCCCAGGCCGTCCACCTGGGTCAGCTGACCCTGACCCCCAGGGAGGCCGCCCTGCTGCTGGCGGCACAGAGGGCCATGGAGCGCGGGATCGCCCTGCAAAAGGTCGGTATGGGGGTGTTTGGGTGCGTTTTTTTTTGGGGGGGGGGGCAATGCTGGCCGCTGCTTGACTTCAGTGATGATTCACCAGGCTGCGGGGTGTCAGCTCTGTTAACAGAGCTGACAACCTATCTACACACATCCCAACGTTGGGATGTCTGTAGGTAGGTTGTGAAGCTTCCAAGGGATTCAAATGGTAGTGGTGATGTTGACAGGTACAAATCTAGTGGTTCTGTGGGGAATTGGCGCACTATTTTTCTGAAGAAATTGACTTTCCAGGTGTCTATGGCAGCTGGCACTTTTTGGTGACTGGGTGGATGGGGTAAGGCAGGTGGTGTAGCAGGATCACGAGGACACCACCCTCCTTGGCAGCCCTGCCTGTGTTGGGTGCACCTTTCAGGGCCGACGCCAGAGCAACTGCCCCAGAGACGGTTCACGCAGCGGCCGGCAAGCCAGCTCCAGCGGCTAGCAGACGAGCTTGAGCTGGCTTGGCGCCTGCCTGCATGGCTTGGGCTCAGCCAAGCGACTAGGTAGGGGTGCATCTGGGGGGAAATAAATGGCTGCGTGAGCCAGAGCGGCCAATGCCTGCATGTAGTGCTGCCAGCGGGGCTCTTGCGTTGGGCACTTTTCCGGACTGAAACAGGGCCACAATCGGGCCCAAGCGCAGCTGCTGTTGCTCGGTCTGCCCGGGGGGCCTGACTGCACCTCAGGCAACCACTGGCTGCCCTGCAAAGCAGTGCGGCCCTGCGGCTTGTCGTAAGTGCACCCACTCCAATTGAAATCACGACAGCACCTCCTTGGCATGACAGCTAAGATGCTGCTTTGGGACTTGATCTTCTCACATAAACTCAGCGTAGACGTGAACTTCTCTGTAAGTTTGCTTGCAAGAACCTTGGTCGGCTGGGATATGGGGGTTTTTGGGTGCGGGGGTGTCACTGGCCGCCGACCTGTTTTGAAATTTCAGGGTTCATGGCTCAGCTGCCGGGTACGGGCCCTGGTGGGATGTTTGCATATCAGGTGACAAGCTTCCAAGGGATGAATCTTGATGATGGCATTTTCAAAATGGGTGTTTTTGTGGGTGGGTTTGTGAACAGCTGTCCCAGCAGAAAGCTTTCACGGGGCAGCCCGCTGTCTTCTGTGATCGAGTGGGGCCAGGCTGGTGGTGGTTGCCCTGAAGGCAAAGCACCACCTCTCTGGCAGCCCCGCCTTCGTTGTGGCAGCTGCTGCTATGCGGTCGGCCGGGGCTGCCTGCATACGCCTCATCTTCCCAGCAACCCCGGGGCTGCGCAAAACAGTGCAGCCCATGGGCGCCGGTTCCCCCGCTGCCCCACCGGACGATCAAAAGTTCACTGCCCCCTGCAAATCTCGCCTTGTTTGCTGTTCCGCGTCTCCAAGGGCACCCGCCAAGCCAGGGCGGATGGGGAGGGGCCCTCTGCCCTCGACGGCACGTATGCGGGGGCCGCCAGCGCCGCCGCCCTTCGCAGCCTGCTGCACGGCAGCTGCAGCACCGCCGCGGCGGCTGCCCCCACAAAAGACAGCGACGCCGGCGCGTTGGCCGGCGCTGCCAAATGCGCCCCAGGCTTTGCCGCGACGCCTGGCGTCGCGGCGCCGGCCGCCCTGGCCGCGCTGCCCTTGGCGGCTGCAGGGGGCGCTGACTCAGGTACAGCCGCAACGGCAGAAGCTTCCGCGGAGGCAGCGGCGGCGGCGGCGCTGGTGCTGGCGCCGCAGCCCTTCAGCCACGGCCAGGCCTCGCGCTTTGCAGGCACGAATCTGCTGCAAGCTGCGTTTGGCTGGGCCCCCAGCTGGGCGCCGCTGCCAGCTGCAGCAGTGGAGGCCGCAGAGGCGGCCGCGCTTGAAGCCCTGTCTAGCGCAGCAGCAGCGGCAACGGCGCCGGACGGCGGCGCCGACAGCAATTGTCCGCCCGCCGCCGCGGGCGGCGGCGCGGACGCGAAGGCCGGGGCCGTGGCGGCGGCCGAGGCGGCGCTGCCGCCGCCAGGCGAGGGCTTCGTGCCGTGCGTGTGGCCGGCGGCGGCGGTGTCTTATCTCATGGTGCCGATCAGGAGGCGTGATCTGGGTGGCGGCAGCAGCATGGGCAGCGGCGATGATGATCATGATGTTAGGGACGATCCAGTGCTCTCCGCTGCGCTGCGGCCGCCCTACGCCGCCCCGCCCGCCGCCGGCGGCGCCGCGGGCGCTCCAACGGGCCGCGGCAGCCAGGGGCGGGGACAGGCCGGCGGCGGCGAGAGGGTCCAAGGGGGCCAGGTGGGGGAGGACGAGGAGGAGGATGAGTGCCCCTACGCCATCGACTGGCTGTTCCTGCGAGAGCTGGCTGTGGGCCCCCTGCCAGCACCCCTGTTCGTCCGCGCGCTTGCCGGGCTGACCAACAGCGGCGGCGACGGCGACGGGCGGCAGCGGGGGCGGGCGCGGAGGCGCCTGGTGGTGGACGCGCTGTGGCCAGCCGCCCGCGCGCTTGCGGAGGGGCCGCCGCTGGTGGGGCCCGCGGAGTGCGCGGCGGCGTGCGCGGTGGGCGCGGCGGGGCTGGCGGCGTGTGAAGTGCTGAGGGCTGGCGTGGTGGCGGAGCTGCGGCAGAGGGTGGTGATCAGTCAGCATAGGGGCCAGGTGGGTGAGCAGTGACAGGAGCGCTGTTGCGGCCTGCAAGGAGAGCCATTTTTCATCGATCTGGGTTGCAGTGGCGCTATGGCATGAGTAACTTATGTACGTATATATGTACGTGGGTGTTCTGCCTTTGTTATAGGGTGTGGATAATGGGGCAGGTAGGATCGTCTAGCAGCAGTTTCCCCGCCCTTTATTCCACCAAATGCTCAACAAATAAACACACCATTTTTACAAAACCTGCTGGCAATCATTCATTACGAAAAAATCCCCCCTCATCCCACCCAATCCAGATCTGGCGCGTCACAGGCGTCTCCCGATCCCTCACCGCCTCGACCCCCGGCGTCTTCGGCCCCGCCAGCGCCGCCGATTATCTCTCAGATCACTACGCCGTCGCCAACCTCGGACCGGAACTCCCGCTCCTCGAGGTTCGATCGGGCCGAGGCATCTGCGACGGGCGTTGCCTGGGCGTCGGCCCCGCGGTGCGCCGCGCGGCGCAGGCCGCGCACTCGCGGGCGCAGGCGGCCAGCAAGGCGGCGCTGGTGGCAGCCCAAAAGAAGAGGCGGGAGCTCAAGAGGCGGATGAGGGAGGGGGAAGAGGCCGGCGGCGAGGCGGCCGCAGCGGCGGGGCTGGCAGAAGACGGCCCGCCTGCCGGCGACGCCGCCGGCGGCCTGCGCGCTCTGGGTGCCGCCGCCGCGGCCGGCAAGCGGGCCGGCTCGCAGCTCCAGCGCGCCTGGTGGCGCGAGGACGAGGCCGCGGCGGCCGCGTCTGTGCTGCCGCTCGAGCTCGCCTGGGTGCTGCCGCTGCGGCGGCGGCAGTGGGCCCAGCTGAATGCGCTGCCTGGCATGGTGTTCAGGCTGGCGGCGCTGCTGCAGCTTGAGGAAGCTGAGGGGCATCTGACAGCCGTGCAGCGGCGCGCCGGTGCAGGGGATGAGCGGGGCGCGCCCACCGGGGAGCAGCAGCAAGCACAGGGCGCAGGGGAGCGGGAGGAGTGTGAGGGGCGCCAGGGCTCTCCAGCAGAGGCGGCTGCGGAGGAGCCGCCCGCGGCGGTTGGATCTGCCGCGGCGGCAAGCGTCGACGACGGCGGCGGAGGATGTGCAGACGCCGCAATGGCAGAGGCAGAGGCGGGGCTTGCCACGCTGCAGCCTGAGGAAGGGGGGGCCGGCGGCCCGGGCGGCCTGAGCGCGGCTGCAGGGCCCGAGGCAGCACCCAGCGGCCATCTTGGCATGGCTGGCGGCGCCGAGGGCATGGCGGCAGGGGGGGCGCCGGTCGCGCCGGGCGGCCGTTTTCGCGAGCAAACGCCGCCGCCGCCGCCGGCCCCTGCGGCGCCGGTGGAGCTGCCCCCTCCGCTGCTGCTGGTGGCCCTCACGACAGTGCAGGCCGGGGAGGGCTTTGACCAGGAGGTGGGCCGATGATTTTGGAGTGTGTCGGTATGTATGACGTTATGTGTGTGTTTGCGTGTGTGTTGGGGGGAGACGGTGAAAGGCAGCAGGGGTGACACGCAAGCTGGTTGCTTGGCGTCTGCAAGGCGGTCAATCGCCACGGTTGGCTCAACAACACTCGCCCCTTGCGGCCCATGCATGCTGTGTTCGTCGAAAAAATGGCGCCATACGTGTCTCTGCTCGACCGCCCACGACCCCCCTACGTCCCCGGGCCCCCTCGCCCTCGGCATGCGCCACATACTCGTCGCGCCCACGCGGCCCACCCGTCTACACACGGCTCTCTACCATCCTGGACTTGCCGATTCTACATTCCAATCACCAGCTGCTGGAGGTAGGTGCAGGCTATGGCTCTCAGGGGCGCGCCAATACTGCAGGCTACCAGCTACTGGGCGGCGTGACGCCATCGTTCTTTATGGCTTTACTTTGGACAGCCACATGCGACTAGCCACCTCGTGCATCAAATCGACCTGCCATTGAGAAACAAACATGTCCACCTTGATCGACACCTCTGCGCCCCGGGGGCCCGAACCCTTGCACAAGATTTGGCTCATCAATCAATCACCCGACAACCGCAATCAACCGCAATCAACCGCCCCAGTTCTTGGGTGACGTGCTGCTCAAGTTCCTGGCCTGCAGCTACCTGGTGCAGGTGATGACATCAGCATGTATGGTGTTCACTTGTTGGCGGTGTGAGACAAAGCAAGGCTGCACACACTCGTATTCCGGAGCACTGGAGCCATTGTTTGAAGGAGATGCCCTCCTGCTTGGACGCCGTCCGCCGCCAACTAAAGCACCGCAAGTCGGCGCCAAACGGCTTGCTGGCAGTGATCCCTGCACCCGAGTGCGGGGGGCCTTCTAGATCCCCGTATCGCTCACCCCCCCCACACACATAATAAACAATAAGGCCCATGCCCCCCGTAAAACCCTGCCCACCGCTGCTTGCTGGCCCTCCCTCCCTTTCAACCCTCACCTCCTCCCCTCCCCAAACCCGTCTTGCGCCGCAGTCCCGCCCCGAAGCCAATGAGGGGGAGCTGTCTGTGGAGAAAGCCGCCCTTGTCAGCAACTGGGCCCTGGCGCAGAGGTGGGTTCCGCGATAACAAGGTTTGTGGGGTGTGTGTGTGTGTGTGTGTGTGTGTGTGTGTGTGTGTGTGTGTGTGCACATGTGTGTGTAAGGGGGGGGCCGGAGGACCTGGGTTGGGTTCAGGACCTTGGAGGTGAGGGTGAGAATAAGGATTAGACCGACAAGTGTATACTTGTCGGTGGAACACCGGCAATATATTGCCGGTGTTCCAAACACGGGGGATGCATCATCGATGCTGGGGCTTGCCAAGAAGCGCCAACACCCGCCAGCTGCGTCCCTCAACTTGATGCACAGACCGAATCGACAGCTCTGGTCTACAAAGAACTATTCAGCCTCCATCCTTGCTGCCACCCATACGCGTGGATGGATGCCCCCCCTTGGCAACGCCCGAATCACAGGTCGCGCGCCCTGGGCCTGGCAGACCACCTGCGCCTGGTGCCGTTTGAGCCCGTCCCCAGGTGGGGGCCGCGCGCCCTGGCGGCGGCGGCGGAGGGCCCGATACAAGTAAGCGGCTGGGTGCCAGGACAATTTTCGAGCGGCAAACATTCAGCCGTAATGGATGCCCGCACATCCTATTGGGGTTGGAGCAGAACAGGGGAGCTGGGGCAGGGGCCAAGGTGCTGCTGATGCGCTGCGACAAACGGCTATAGGAAATGGCCCTCTCGCTCGTCCTGGGGAGTTTAGCAGCGTATGTGGCCGCGTTGGTTTGGATTCTGACATCAGCTGGCATTGCAACAATCGCGTCGTTGCCAACCTCCAGGTGCGCGCGCGGGGCAAGGTCACCGCTGACGTCATGGAGTCACTCGTGGGCGCGGCCTACGTGACCCACCCGAACACGCGGCGGCTGACCACGGCCCTGCTGGCACGGCCCCCTGAACCAGCGGGCGCTTGCGGGGGAAGCGGCGGCGCTGACCAGGGCGCAGGAGAAGGCGGCGGTGCCAGCCTCGCCCTGCGGCTGCACGCCGCGGGCGTTTGCGGCGTCAGCGGTCCGGCGGGCGAGGCGGCTGCGGCGCCGCCGCTGCCGCTGGCGCCCGGCGGCCTGCTGCAGGCGGCGCGGATGTGCGTCAATATTGGGCTGCTGCCACCAGGCGAGTGGGGGGCGTGGATTGGTGAAGGCACCCAAGGGAGGATTTGATAACATCGCTCTTGCATCGTCATGTAGGGATGTTGTTCCTGCGTCACGCTGTGATCATCACGAATGATATGACTGTGCACCAACCAGGGATTTGAAACAACAATTCTGCCCACGACCTGCAACGACAGCCCCCCTCCCTCGTCAAATGCAGATCCCCTGGAGGTGCTCTCCCGCAAGCCCCGCTGGCGCCAGCCCCCCTCCCTGGCGCACGCCCCCGGCCCCTCGCCCCGCGCCACGGCCGCGGCCGCGCGGCCGCTGGCCCAGGCCGTCATGGCGGCCCTGGGGGGTTCCTACGTTTTCAGGGACCCCCTGCTGCTGGCGCAGGCGCTGACCCACGTGTCTGTCCTGGGGGCGGCCAGCTACCAGCGGCTGGAGTTCCTGGGAGACGGTGGGTTGCGGTGGGGGCTTCAGCTGGATCTGGGGGGTTGGCATTTGCATGTGTGTTTGTACACGTTGCCGCGGGAAGATTTCAGAGTTGGGATGGGGGCTGTTCTGGTTGCATGTTGAAGTTTGTCGAGACTTTGGGTTTGGGGCCGAATGAGTCTGGTCTGAGATCTGTTGGTGTGACAAAAGGCTGAAGCTGGAAGGTGGATGGGCAGTGGTGCGTAGTTTTTGTGGGTCGCGTGTGCAGGGGCAAGACACCTGCGTGGCTTACAGCAGCCTGGGTCATACTCCCGGCAAATTTTCTTCCACCACAAGCGCATCCTAGGTTGGGGGATCAGGGAGTTTTGGTGCCGGGGTTCTGTCCAGGGAGTTTCGCATCTTGTACTCAGGGAAGGTAGCATGGGCTTGGCTGGTAAACGCTGAGTGATTGTAGGGAGTTGCGGGGGCGGGGGGGGGGA
>NW_014011945.1:11617-12957 GCF_000611645.1 Monoraphidium neglectum
GGGGGGGGGGGGGGGCGGGCACGTCTTGACGCGTGGAGCTCAGCTCTTGTGTCGCTGATGCTTCTACGCTCTGGTGCCGTTACTGCTTTATGCAGCACCTGCATGCGCGCTCTTTTCAAGTTCCAGTCTAGGCTGGCCGCCCAGTGGCGCTGCAGCTTCAACCTGACGCCCCCGAGGCGCCAACGCGTGTGCAACACTTGGTGACTGGTGGCTGCACCCGCTTGCTCATGGCCTTTGAGATTTGGGGGGGTTAACTCCCATGTGGAGCCAGACTTTTCCCCTCGCTGCTGTCGTAACGGTCAGCGGAGCAACAGCAGCGAGCAAAGGCACGTGTGCAGCACAAGGTGTCCACCTGCTCCTGAGGGGCGTGCGCAGAGGTTGGCGCGCAGTGCACGCCCCTCGCCTGCGTCAAGTGACACAGTGACACCCTCATCGTGCGAGCGCCACTGCGACTGGAGCCAGCGAAGACGGGTCCGTACCCGCAAAACCCAAGGAAGCGTCCAGCACCGGCACAGCCGAGCGGCTCTGCTGCTTCAAGGAAACAGTAGCCCCCGGCGGCTCTCTGCTCGCCCCGTGCCCACGCCATTGTCCCACCCACCCTTTGCTTTCACAAACGATCCGACATCATCGGCATGCATCGCTGCCCTTGCTTGTGCCACAGCCCTCCTGGACCTGCTGGTGAGCATCACTGCAGGGGCCGGCCCGCTGAGCCCTGGGCCCCAACGGTTGTGAACACCAGAGTGTCAGGATGGCACACGCCTTGCTGGGCCACCCACTTTCTTTGCAGGAAACATGCATTGTTCATTGCAGTGATGTCCAGGCTGTGTTTGCTTGCTTATTGCCCACGGCGCACCCATCCCCTTCATACACTCATTTCCAGCCTTCCTAACACCTTGCAATTCGATGTACTGCTACTTCCACCCTTAGCGATCACACCCACCTTGCCCTGACCCCCCTCCTGCCCAGGTGTCCGCCCACCTGCTGATGCGCCCCGGCGCCGAGCGCCTGCCGCCAGGTGTCCTGACAAAGGCGCGCTCGGTGGGCGTCCGCAATGCGCGCCTGGCAGCGGCCGCGGCGGCCCACGGGCTGCACCGGCTGGTGAGGATCAGGGGGGCGCGGCTGAGGGAGGCGGTGGCGGAATACGGGGAGGCGGTGGCGGCGGGCGCGGCCGAGGCCGAGGCGGCCGAGGCAGGCGGGGCGAATGGCGGCGGCGGGGCGAGCGGCACTGCAGCAGCAACTGGGGGCGACTTCCGTGGCGGCGCCGGGAGCGGCGGAGGCAGAGCGGCTGCCGCCGCCCCGGCGTCGAACGCTGAGAAGCCCGCATCAGCGACGGCGTGTGG
>NW_014011945.1:13158-13671 GCF_000611645.1 Monoraphidium neglectum
TCCCCGCCCCGCCGCCACCATCTGGCAGCCCCTGAGCATCGGCCTCTTGCGCGCCGGCGCCGCCTCTGCTGCCGCCGTCAACGCCGCGGCGCCCGCGGCCGAGGCCTGTGCCGTGCGGCCATCGCCGCTCTGGGACGCTGCCTGTGACGACGTGTGGCGCCGCGTGTGGCAGCGGCGGCGACCGAGGAGCTGCCTCGCAGGATGCCCAACCCCCGTCCCTGCCGCCGCCGACAGCGACGGGCAGCCCACGTCCCTGTCCGACGGCGCGGCCGGCACGGGCCCCGCGGAAGCTGAAGGGTCGGGCCCTGCGGTGACGTCATTGTCCGTCATGGAGCGGCCCCCCAAGGTGCTGGCTGACGTGGTGGAGTCTCTGCTGGCGGCGATTTACTTTGACAGCGGCGGCGACCTGGGGGCGGTGTGGGGGGCGCTGGGGCGCCTGGTGGACGTGGGGCTGCTGGCGCGGGATGCTGAGGGGCTGGCGGCGACGGCCGAGCTGAGGGGGGTGGAACTGGG
>NW_014011944.1:0-12470 GCF_000611645.1 Monoraphidium neglectum
CCCTTAAACCTTCATCAGACGTGGTGACGGTCATCGGCACCCTGGACGTCGTGTTTGGGGAGATCGACCGCTGAGCCAGGGCGGCGACGCGCTGCGCCCCTCCAGGCAACACCAACACCACGTGTGGCGTGGCCCAGAACGGCAGGCGCCTCGCGGCGTGGCACGCCCCGCACCCTTGCTTGCGGGGCGACCGGTTGCATGCAAATGCGGCTGGCACGAAGCACGCACCGGCGCGCCTTCCGCGGGGCGCCGAGGCGCTTGCACGCCGGTGGCAGCGAAGCGCCTGGGAAGCGTCTGGGAGAGTGCCTGGTGCGGATCGTGATTGTCACCCAACGGGACCCCCTTTTCAAGCTTGGATGCACTGTCTTTGCAGCGGCGCGCCCGGCCACGCGCCCCTGTGCCCTCGTCCGCCTCAGTTCAGGGCGGCGAGGGTCAAAGGTTGCATGTGTGCACCCACCGTGTGCACGACTGAGGCGCCGCTGCCTTTCGGGCTTTGGGTGATCACCCGTCCAAGCCCGACTGCGGCCCGCACGGCTTATCCATCTGGCTACGGCCCAGCTTTTCCCCTCTGTCCGCGTGTATATCACATCTTGTTGTCGCTGCGCTCATCTTTGCAATCATTGGAGGCCGCTTGTGCGTCCGAGGTCGGACTGAGCCCCGCCACTTGGCTCGCCAGGCGGGCGGCGCTCGCAACTGCCCTGCATCTCTTTTCCCTCGCCCGCTTCGTTGTTGTGTAATCCGACGCACGCTCACAGCCAACTTGCCGCCAGTCATGCTCTCCTCGCGATTGGGGCCCCAGAACGACAGAGTCTGTGCGATGGTTACACACAGCGCACCAAAAGGAAACGGCAGCAGGGATCGAGCCTGACTTGCAGTTCCCGCTGCCCTGTTGTACTGACACCTACCACGCCAGAGATATAACTGTGCATGCTGATGCAGGCCGGCCGAGTCGGCAACTGTGGGAGCCGCGGCTGCTGTGTGGCCGATCGCTGATGCTACCGCTACTGCTGGCCCCCTGCCTGCTCTTGCTGCTGCCGCTGCCGCTTCCGCTGCTCCAGCAGGTGCCGCAGGTCGCCGGGCCCTATTGCTGGCTTCGCCTCCGCTGCCTTTGCATCACGGTCCTCACCGCCGCTGCCGCTGCCGATGCGTCCGCCGCCGCTGCCCTTGCTGGCACGGCGCTCGCGGTGACGCTCGCGGTCGCGCTCCCGCTCGCGGTTGTGCGCGCGGTCGTGCTCGGCAGGCGGGCTGCGGCTTGTGCGCGGCTTCTTCGGCAGGGGGCCGCCATTGTGCCCGTCGGAATGCAGGGCGGCAGGAGCTTCTGCTGCTGCTGCCGCTGCTGCTGCTGCTGCTGCTGCTTCTGCTTCTGCAGCAGCGACAGGCGCGTCACTGCCTTCGCCGCTTCCTCGACGCTTGGGGGTTGATGGCGGAGCGCGGTGCGACGGCTGCGGCTCGTCCTGCTGCTGTTCCCCGTGCTGCTGAACCTCCCGCTGCTGCTGCTGCTTCTCCTGATGCTGCTGCTGCTGCTGCTGCTGCTGCTGCTGCTGCTGCTGCTCCTGCTGCTGCTGCTCCTGCTGCTGCTGCCGGCGCTCTGCCTGCTGGTGCCCAGCCTCCTCTGCGGGCGGCTGCGCGACCGACGGCTTCGAGCCCACCACCGACGCTGTGCTTTTCGGCTTGCCCTTTGCAACGGGCGCGCCGCCTGCCGCCTTGGCTTTCCTGGCCTGCTTCTCCTTCTCCTTGATGGCGATCATCTGCCTCATATGCCTGATCATCTCCTCATGCTTCGCCAGGACTGGATCAGCGGGGGCCGCAGCCGCGGCCGCTGCTGGCGCCGCTGCAGCGGCTGGCGCACCCACCGGGGCCGCCGCCGCCGCCGCACCCAGCGGGGCCGCCGCCGCCGCCTCCGCGGGAGGGGCGCCGGGCGTCGCCGCAGCGCCCGCGCCTGTCGGCGTCGTCGCCGTCGGGTGCTCCTGCGGCTGGCTCCCCGGCCGCACCCAGGACAGCCGGCCCGCGCCCCGCCCGCCCAGCCCGCGCCCACCCGGCACGTGCCGGCCGCCGCCGGGCCCCAGCCCCGGCGCCCCGCCGGGCCCCACAGCACCGGCGCCGGCGCCCGCGCTGCCTGCTCGCCACAGCGACGACGGGCGCCCGGCCTCCGGCGGTACCTTGACGGCCGACGAATCCAGCCCTGCAAGCAGGGCGTCCTCGTCGGTGATGTCATCGTCCGTCACCGCTCCCTGGCCCTCCTGCCAAGCGGCGCCCACGCCAAAGCTGCCGCGACCGCCTCCGCCCAGGGCGGGCCGCACAGGCGGCAGGTCGCCCAGCAGTAAGGGGCCAGCGCCCCCAAAGCCGCCGCCGCCGTCGTCGTCACCCGCCTCCATTTGCAGCCGCCGCAGCTGCTGCTCCTCCTGGGACAGGTGCTGCTGGTGCTGCTGATGCGGCTGCCACTGCTGCTGCTGGTGTTGTTGCTGCCCGTTGAACCCGCCGCCGCCGAGGGGGCCGCGCGGAAGCGGGTGCGAGTGGGGCTGCTGCTGCTGCGGCTGCCATGCTGGCGGCTGCGTTCGACCGCCGTCGACGTGAGACCGCGGCCGCTGCTGCTGCTGCTGGTGGTGTTGCTGGTGCTGCTGGTGCTGCTGTGGCTGCTGCTGTGGTTGCTGCAGCTGGTGGGGCTGTTGCTGCGGGTGGTGGTGCTGCTGCTGGTGCTGCTGCTGGTGCTGCTGCTGCTGCTGCTGCTGCTGTACATGTGGACCCGGTCGCATGCCACCACTGCCCATCCCAAGCTGTGGCGTCGGATGCGCCAGCTGCTGTCCCGGCAACATCGCCACCTGCTGCTGCTGGCGCATGGAGCCGCCCTGGCCAGCCACCCTGCCACCACCGCCACCCCCGGCGCCGCCCTGCCAGGCCGCTGCCTGAGGGCCCGGCCCTAGCGCCTGCCCGCCGCGGGGCCCCATGGGCTGCACGCCTCTCGGGGGTGGCTGCGGCTGCGTCAGATGCTGCTGCTGCTGCGGCGGCGCCTGCTGCATGGGGCCCATGCCCAGCTGTGGGGTGGGCCCGACCCCTAGCTGCGGCACGGCGCCGGGCAGGCCTCCTGAGAATGCAGAAGATGAGGCGAGTGTTAGCGGTGAGCAGCAGGCAGCAGGGCGCACAGAACACACCAGCAGTCTGCAAACAGCAGCTGCCGGTCAGCAAACGAGTGTCACGCATGGCAGCCGAAGAGCAAGCGCCTCGTCGCCGGCCCCATCCCAACCTGGGGCAGCGCACGCGGCCTGCGGCCTCACCCATTATCGGGACGATTGGTGCAATGGCTCCGGCCTCAGATACCATCATATTGAGCGCCCCCTGGGGGACCATCATGGGGATGCCGTTCGGGCCCATCACCATGAGCATGGGGCCTCCGCCGCCCCCCTGCGGCTGCAGCAACATGCCTGGCCCGCGGGCGCCCCCGCCGCCTGCCTGCATGGCCTGCATGCGCGCCAGCTGCTGCTGCTGCTGCTGCTGCTGCTGCTGTTGCTGTTGCTGCGGCGGTAGCTGCTGCATCTGGCCAAGGCCGGGCCCCATCATGCCGCCGCCAGGCCGCGGCCCGCCGCCAGGGCCCATGGCGTCAAACTGGCCACCGAGCCCCATAATAGGGCGCCCAGCGCCGTCGAAGCGCCCGCTGGCACCGAGAGCCCGGCCGCCACGCCCGCGGCCGGGCCCCTGGGTCATCCGCTGCCGCTGCTGGCCCTGGCCCTGCTGCGCGCGCTGCTGCTGCTGCTGCTGCTGCTGCCACTGCTGCCCGGGCTGCTGCTGCGCGTTCCGCGGCTGCAGCTGCTGGTGGGGCTCTTGCTGCTGCCGCTGCTGTTCATTGCCATGCTCATCAGCAAACGTGTCATGCCCATTGCTGTGGCCGCCCGCGCCGTCATCGCCTCCGCCCTCGCCATGCTCGCCCTCCCCGCCGTCGCCGCCGCCCTCCTCGGCTCCAGTGCCTTCACCCACGGCCTGCATGGGGTAATCAAGCGCCATGAGGCTACAATTATGCACGATATTGCATGCCGCATGGCCTCGCTAGAGCGAGGTTACGCCAACCCACAAATGCAGCGCGGCGTCCACGCGCCGCGGTGACACTCGGCCGCGTCCACACCTCGTCAACACCGTCCTCCGCCGGGTATGATTGCTCTTCATCGTTGATGTCGTCCTCATCGTATGCCTGCACATCCTCTTCTGAGACGCCATAAGAAAGAAGGTCGTCCTCCTCTTCCTGCGACATGTGCGGAGCCAGCCTCGCACTACTTCAAACTGGAAACCAAGAACACATACGCTGCCTGCAACAGGTCCTGCTGTGTGACAAGATCAGCCTGCAGCAACAGATCAGATCGAAGCAAGTCGACGTGTTGAGCCTGTTTAATACGTGCGATGTACAACCGGCCATTTCCAGTCTCTGAAATCTCGGCCCAATCGACATAAGGATGTTGCTGTCCCTGTGTTGGCGCGTGGGGACCACTCAGGTAGTGCTTGACCGCCCACGACATCAGGCTTCGTAAGAGACGACACGCCACCCCTCAGATGGGTCCCAGTCACAGAAAAGTTGCATCAAATTGCAACACCAGGGCTTGCTGCCCTCTGCTGCCCGCTACATGCCGAATACAACCGCGAGCGCAATGAACCCACCAGAAATGTCTCACTGTACCGCCAGCAGCAATGTCTGTGTTGCGCCAGCATCCGTGTGCGATTTTTGATCGTGGTCGTCTTGAATCAAAGACATTGCAGTACGGTGGCAACTTGGGGCATTGCAGTATGGTGGCAAGGAACTGACAGGTTGTACCAAATGGCCTCAGAACTGCCTGCCTGGCAGATGTTGCTGCATCCTATCTCGCAAGCATGCAGCTATGCGGTGCTCAGCAGTGGGACAAGAGTTGAAGTTGGCTGAAGCCAACGGCTTAGCCCGTGGGCCAGGATGCAGTCCGTTCAGGTTGAGCCAGGCAGCAGAGCATGACGAGGTCGTGGGGGTGTTGCAGCAGGTGGTACAAGGGGAGGCATGCGCCAAGCACGCGCTGACACTTCTGCAAGGCGATCGCGGCGGCATCAGCTTAAGGGCGGCGCAGCAGGCAGCGGCAGCTGGCGTGGCGGCTCAAGCTGTGAGGCGAGGGCGTCGCGTGTAGCCATGGTAGGTGAAAGCAGTCGATCCATGGGGTATAGGTGCTGGATGCGTGGAATTCTGGAGCACGGCCTCGTCTCACCTGTCGCATTGCTACTGTGTCGCAAGTATGCTTTGAGTGCCCATGCCGTTGACGGCGGGGCGGATGAATGGGGTGGAAGACGAGCTCGTCGACGCGTGATGCTGGACTGCGGCGTGCTGGCGCCCAGCCCACGCCGGCCAACTGTGAGGCGCTTTGCGCATGCTTGCACACATACATTATCGCCCATACATAGTGCTCAATAATGGTCTGAGTTGATATAGCTGCTGTCGCATTCTCGTGTGCGATGCGCAGGCTCGAGCAGGCTGCTCTGCAAAGGACCCTGAGTTGCGGCGGTTGCCAGGCGGCCCCTGTGCCGCCAGACCAAGATCAGTACCACATAGCACGTATGTGACCACGACGCCCACGACCATTGATAAACCCAGCTGAGGCGGCGTGGTGGAGGGATCACATCGGATCGCCCGGGATGGTGAATGCTTTTCATCTGATTGGCCATACCTGTGAGGACCAACCACTGTCACCTATTTCCAGAAACAATCTTCTTGGCTGGAAAGACGGTATCAAGCCGCGGGGTCCACCCGACTCATCAGCTCTGCAGCCGCTCCAGGTGACCGGTGATTCGATCAATTTCACGGGTGAACCACAACCACATTCGAGCTACTGTAGTATCTGTCCCTACAAAGCAGCTCCAGGCCAGGTCCAGCTGCCCTTGGAAGCGGTTCGTTTAGGCGCGGTCTTTTCTGGCCCACCCGCGCTCGTCGTAGCCTCCTAGCCGTCCAGGGGCCCACAGGGTACTCGCTACAGGCCGCAGAACCCAGCACCATGGCCCGCATCGGCACCACCGTGCTGCTCCTGCTGGCGGCGGCGTGCGCATGCGCGCACGCGCAGGACATCGTGGATAACCCGTTCCCCAAGAACGGCGACGTCTGCCACGACCTTGGGGACCAGTGGAAGACGTGAGGCATCAGCTCGCCGCCCCTCGCGCCGCATGGCCGGCATGGCGGCCCTGCATGTGCGGCTGCACAGTGTGTTTGACCCCAAGATGCCGCCACCTGGCCTCCTCACCCAGGCATGCCTCTGCCTCACCCGCCCCGATCGCCGCAGCATCAAGCTGGGCACGTGCGAGGCGGGCACCGTCTGCCAGGGCTACAAGCGCGGTGTGCGCCGGGCGCGCGAGCACGGAGCGGCACCCGGGCACCGGCACCCGGGTGCCGCCGGCCCCCAACCGCTTTGTGTCGACGGGCCGCGCGGGCTCTGTGTGCCCTTGTCCCAACGTGCAAACGGCTGTCTTTCAACACGGAACCCGACCGCCTCGCTTGCACCCTAGCCCACGGCCTCCACAAGGGCGTTCACACTCCCCGAGTCCCCCCCATCCACTCACCACCCAACCACCAACCACCCAAACCACTGCCGGCCCGCCCCCACCCCAACCCAGCCCGTGCATCAAACCCACCCCTGACCGGCCCCCCCTTTCCCGGCTCGGCTTCCCCAGGCGTGTTCAAGTGCATCTCGACCGATAAGTCTAAGGGCGCCCTGGCCATCGGCACCGTGTGCTACGACGAGAACAAGGTCGACCAGAAGGACAAGGCCGAGGGCGAGAAGTGAGCGCCGCCACGCCCGCCCGCGCTGACGTTTCGGACTTTGTCGCACCCGTTCGGCCGGCTGCGGGGCTTGCCAGCGGCGTGCCAGCGGCGCGCCAGCGGCCCGTACGCGCTTCGAGAGGGCCGGGCCGGCAGTAGCCCCTGCGAGGGCGGCGATGGGCCGCATGCCCCTGCTGCTGATGATTGACCCTGCGCCCCGGCTGTTAAACGCCGCCGCCCCCAGGTGGCGCAAGTACTACCGCGAGCGCAACTGCGCGTGGGAGGGCACCGACAAGCAGGGCACCCCCATCGTGCAGTGCATCCAGACCAAGGAGGACCAGAAGATCTACAAGTGCGGCCGCATCCTGCCCCTCTTCCAGAAGGGCTGCTTCACCGTCAGCGGCTCGATGATCTGGGGCAAGTGGAACGACAACCAGATGTACGACGCGTGCAACGGCTGCCCCTGCTCGCCGCCGGACAAGGTCAAGTGCAAGGCCGGGCCCTGCAAGTGAGATGCCGGGTGCTGGAGCGCCACGGGGGCTCTTTGCGCGTGCCGCTTTCAGGGGGCCGGGGGGATTCAATTCACGTGGATAGGGCTGTTGATAGCACCAATTTTTAGTGTCAATTAGCATTTTTGCTCAACCAGCTTCACGAGCGCTGGCGCATGCACCCTGTCTCCCTGTCACTCATTGCCGCCCGACCTCTCGCGCCCGCTATTGCCCGGCCTGCGCCCCAACCTTCTTTCCAGGTACCCCAAGTGCCACTGCACCGAGGAGTGCACCCCGGAGCGCCAGAAGCTCCGCTGCCCCACCGCTTGACGCGGCGCCGTGCCGTCGGACAGGCCGCGCGCCGCGAGGGGTCCCGCGCGTGCCGGCGCGTCCCCACGCTTGGCTAGGAGCTGTCGGCTCGCCTCTGAACCCGTGGCGTGGCGTGCGTGCAGGAGCAGTGGGAATTGGGTTGCTCAAAGCTGGAACGGGAAAAGCAGCGTGCGCGCTGGCCATTTATCACGGTGCCGGCGCTTTTTGGGAGCGAGCTAGCCATCGCTGTTGCGGCCCTATGCCGCCATGATACCGCCCGGTCGATGCCGGGCCCCAAGCTTTGTGCGTTGCACGTACTAGCCCCCAACACAGCTGGGAGCTGTGCAGATCCGCCGACTCCTTGGCGCGCGCTCTACTCTTCAGGCGCAGCACAGGGCTGTCGGCCTGCGATAGCGGGGCAGATCATCGTGTTGCTGCATCTGGCCGCGCGGGCCCGCTGGGATGAGCGCGTGCGTGGCCCTTGGCTCGCGCCTATTTATTTCGAGCCAATCGCGCATTCGAGCCTCATGCTGATTTGTAACGCAGATCCATTCTTGTTTACAGACGCTTTGAATCGCATGCCTGCTCCTCTTGGGGGGGTGCGGAGCGCAGTATGTTGAACCAACATCGGGCCAGCCTTGCGCAGGCATGCACGACGGCATGCATTCATAGGATCGTGGTACTGTACAGTCGACCTTGCGCTCAGCAGGGTCCTTTCCCACCCCAACATTGCTGAGTTGTCGCCCATTAGGCGGGATGCGGCAAAACCTCAGTCACCACTGCAGATGTAGGATCCACTCCTGTTCCCAGCCTGAAAGGTGCCTGCTGCAGCCTGTCGGTCTGGACTCTCGCTCTTCAGCTCTGCGTGGTGCAGGTTCAGATAGGAAGGCCTTGCACGTCAGCACAGGCCTCGCGGGCATGCAACCACTGCTCAAATCCCATTTATACTTTCGAAGGGCGGTCTACAATCCCGCCAACCCGCTCGGCTACCACCTCGCCGCAGTAACGGAAGCCTGCAGGTGCCAAGACAGCAGGTGCGGCCGTGGGGCACCGGCCCGGATAATTCTGCTTTCATGCGCTGTATGACTAATTGCGTGCACAACTCTCCCTGACTCGCTCAATTGCTGAAAGGGCCTTGCTGCTGGCTATCACGGCAAGATCGCTTCTACAGTATCACTCACTCAGACCACCGTATCATCGTGAGGTCATCGACTAGCCGTTTTTCGACCAAGTAAGCGTTTATGATAGTTCTGATGCTCTGAAAGCGTTCCCACGCATCTCTGCCGAGCCCTGTGGGAACGGCGTGAACCATGCGAGGCGCAAGGCTCGCAGTGTGTCGTCGCTGATGCGCGCCATCACCTGCCGCGTGCCCGCCCAGCGCCCACCAAGCGCCCACCGCGTGCCGCATCCCATGCAGATCTACACACCAACACCATGGTGGACGCCCCAGCACTTGCGGTGGCCCTGGTGGTGCCCGTTCTGGGCGGCATGATTGGTGCGTTGCATGCTTTTCGCAGCAGTTCGCTGGACATGGCTGTTTTCTGCAGCCCCGCGCACATGTGGCCGTCAACTTGCACGTGGGGCCGCATGGAATTGTTTGAGCTGCATGCGCGCCTGCGGCGCATTTGGCGCACGTTTCCCATGCATGCATGCGCATGCTGCCTCACCGTCACGACTGCATGGTTGCTGCGCCAGCAGGCGCTTTTGGAGCCAACAGAGCGCCTCACACAGAGACGCAACGCTCCCAAGCTCTTGACGAGGCCGGTCGCCTTGGCTTGCTGCCAGAGTCCGTTGGGCGCCCTCCCTGCCACCCCTCCCACCCACCGCCCACCCTTGCAACCTTCCCACCTTCCCGCAGGCGGCTTTGCCACCGCCAGCCAGATCAAGGGGTGGTACGCGACCCTGAAGAAGCCGTGGTGGAACCCCCCAAACTGGCTGTTTGGCCCCGTGTGGACCTGCCTCTATGTGAGCTCCCTTTGCTGCACAGTTGCGTCCCCCTCTTCATGGCTCAGCAGGCGTTGCGCGTTCAAATGGGGCACTGCTTGCTGGTGTCTCCTCGCCCTGCTCAGCTCTGCACTGTTGCACCCGCCGCCCGCCCTGGACGCACTCACGCCGTGTCAGCCCTGAACCTCTGCTTTTCGCAACTCACACTCGCGGTCGCCCACTCTGCTGCTCGCTTGATGCTGGCTGAATGGCAATGCCTTGTCAACACAAATGGCAGTGCGTTTCCCGTGCTTCCTCACAAATCTTGCGCGCACGCGCGCGCGCGCACACACACAACACACACACACACACACACACACCTGCACGTGCGTACGTGGATGTCCCGACACGCATTCTCGGTACATCAGCTCTTCTTAACCTCAAGGGCATCACCTGCTCATTCCCACCTGCCGCACTTCACGCAGGCTGCCATGGGGTACGCGTCATACCTAGTGTATGAGCAGGGCGGCTTCGCCAAGCAGGCGGTGCCCCTGGGGGTGTACATCGCCCAGCTGGCGCTCAACTTCCTCTGGACCCCCCTCTTCTTCACGCTGCACCGCTTTGACCTCGCCACCGTCGACATTCTGGGTGCGCGGCAGCCAGGGCGCTGGGGGCACCTAGGTGGTGTGGCGTGCGCTCTGCGCTCTGTTGCAGGCGCACCAGGGACGGTGGCGGCGGCATTGGCTCAGCTGCGCTCTGCGCAGCTGGCAGGCGACAAGCTTCTTAGTAGGGGCCGTGCCTAGCGCTGTGCGGGCATCACTGGCCGGTCACTGCGCAACGCTTGATACCTCCTCGCCGCTTAGCCGCCCGTCTATCCGTGCCATCACACCCACCCCCCCCCCCGCCAGATGACCAACATCACCCTTTGCCCTGTTCCTTGCCCCACCACCACGCAACCACAGCCATGTGGGGCATGATCGTCGCCACCATCGCCACGTTCTACCCGGTGATCGGCGCCTGGGCCTTGGGCCTGCTGATCCCCTACCTGGCCTGGGTGTCGTACGCCTCGGCCCTGACCATATGGATATGGCGCAACAACCCCGCCAAGGTGGGCGCTGGGCGATTCTTTGACAGAAAGGGCAGCGGCGGAGCGGGTCAGTTGGGAACGAAAATGCACGGCGCTTATGTTTGAGCAACTGCGTGTGCTCAAAATTCAATGTGGGGCCGTTTTGTGGGCACGCCAGCATCGCTGACAGGGCGAAGCACAGATTAATCACCACTGGCATCTGCCTCTGATTGACGCTCTGCGTTCATCGCGCCTTGCCCTGCGTCTCGCACACAACCCGTGGTCCCAAAAGGACGGCGAGCCCACTGCTGCCGCCGCCACCGACGGCAACGCGATCGACCAACAGCTCATAAACCAGCAGCTGTGAATTTGCTGCCACCTCTGTAATCAAGGGCAGCCGCCCGCTGAGCACAGTAAGGTGATCACCACACTGTCAATCTTGTCATACCCTTGCCTCAGTCGCATGGCGGCTGCTCTTTCATCATGTGCACCTGGACTTAACCCTTCCTCACCTTCCTACCCGGCCCATGTTGTTGTTTCACGCCCTGCAGCCAGTGCTTGTCAAGAAGCAAGAGTGATGTTTCGAGTGTCCATGGATGAAAGAAACGGGGCAGCTTGCACGGGCAGTTCCGAGCACACCGCCGCCAGGAGGCCGGCCAGGAATTGGAGAAAGCTGCACAGACCACCCTGGTACGTGCCGGGCTTCTTGCGACGAGACGGTTGCTGGAGCTGAGTGTGTGCCAAACCATTGCGGCCGGATGTGATGATGAACGGCTGGTGGGAGAGGACTCGCAAAGTTGACGGCGCAGCTTTTTTGAATGGCAGCCGTGCATAGAGTTGTATTTCAGTGTGTCTGTGTGACTGGGTCTTCTGTGTATGTTTGGCATTTGAACCTGGAGTGTGTGCAATTTTATGATTTTGATTGATTTGTTGCTTAAATTGGTGTTCTCCTGCGCTTGCCATGTCACACCATGATATTAGCGTCCCAGCTGCAACTTTATCTATATGCCTAGCGAGGTCTCTCTGCAAACATTTCATTGAGCATACCGTGACTTTACAACGTTAGCACAAAGCAACAGATTGACCGACACTCCTCCTGCCCCACCGCTGGCAAGCAGTCATGCAGTGCCAGTCACTCGTACCGGCACAAGACACAGCGCGTGCAGGCCAAAGCAAGATATAGCACTGGGACAAAGGGTGTGTGGGCCGGTCGCGCCACCTCTCCGCCGCAGCACCTGAAGAATGTGCTGGCCGAGGTTGCAACCTCGATGCACCAACAACAATGTGAGCAAGCAACTGTTCAAGCTGAGCCCCTGCTGACTAATCGCCAAGCTGGCATGTCATCTGCCGCGGCTCACTCGCGCGTGTAGCCTGCGTCAAACAGGGCGTGGGGACAACAGATCACATCAACAGCATCCGTGACAGAGGTGGGGCAGGACCAGGCACTCACCCCACCCATTGCTAGCTGACAATTTCCAAACTTTCGTCAGGATTCCCAAATAAAATGTCTTTGCTCATTCCAAGCCAAAGAGCTGTTTTGTCCAAACCCCCTCCGTCCAAGCTCCCACCGCCCACCCCACCCGCTCCAATGCTCTCAATATTCGCCTCCCACCCCTGCCCCCGCCCTCACCCCCCACCCCGCCGCCGCAGCCTCACCGAGCTCCTGGGGCTTCCCGGTGCGCTGCTGGTAAGACTTGATGAGGTTGGTCACGGCAGAGATGCCTGTGGGGGTTGGGGCATGGCATCGATGAGGCGGGGTCGGTGCGTGGGGTGCAAACAGGGTGCGAGGCAGGGGCGGCAGTCAGGATTGCGGGAGGCCAAGGAGGCCTTGTTTCTGACACTAGAGTAACCTGAGAGTGACAATCAGCGGCGTGAGCGGCACGATGGGGCTGTCAGGCAAGGAGCCGAGCACGACTCGGGTGCATGCGCCCCGCAC
>NW_014011943.1:0-4669 GCF_000611645.1 Monoraphidium neglectum
CACTCAAACTATTGCCCCTGTGCAGGACTTTGTCCAGAACCGCATCCACACCGGCTGGCTGGACGCCCGCATCGCCGCCAACGTCAAGGCGGAGCGGCCGCCGTGGCACCTCTGCGTCATCGGCAGCGCCGTGGTGGGCACCTTTTTGCCGCGCCGGTACCCTTTGGAAAGCGACCCCGATCTTCCAGCCTTTGGCCTCAGCTGGTCGCACCATATTGTTGCTGTACAGCGACCCAACGGACCGACCACCTGCAACGGACCGACCACCTGCAACCGCTAGACCCATTGCCATCAGCTTCCTTCCTTCACCAGCAACACCTCGCCCCCCCGTCTACCCCCCGGCGCTGCACACTCCCAGCACCCCTTCTATGACCTATCCCCTCCCCCTCTCCCCTCAAACACACCACCATCACCGCCACCGCCACCCCGCCCCAAAGGTGCGTGCGTATGAGTCCATCACCAGCAAGGCTGCGGAGTACCTGGGCTTCCTGTCCAAGGGCCAGCTGCCCCCCAGGGACGTGGGCCTCATTCACTTCTCGGACGACCTGGTGCTGGAGGGCGTTAAGTACAGCGTCACGGTGGCGCGCAGGTGGGCCGCGCGGGGGGGGGGGAAGTGTTGGGGCTTTGGGTGCTGGCAGGGTCGGTATTGTTATATCAGGTCGTCGAGGGAACGGCACCGCCAGCAGGACTTAGGGCAAGGTGTTTGTCGGTGTGGTCCCAGTGATGGGGTGATACTGAGGGCCAGGCAGACCGCGACAATCTGTGTCGGGGTCAACAGGTAGGTGGCGGCGATGGCTTTGCTTCACACTCACGCTGCGGCTGTCTATGTCGCGATCTCATGCGCCGACTCTCCTTCACTTGACTGTGACTCAACCCCAGGGGCCCGACCAACTTCAGCGTGGTGTGCGGCGGCGTCACCACCGACGTCGTCGCGCGCAAGCTGGGGGACGGGGGGTACCTGCTGCAGGTGGGGCCGACGTGTGACCATGGAGGTGGCCGATACTTTGGCCCTTCTCATGCTTACAGCCTTCGCAATGATGGAGATGTTTGAAGTGTGCGACCAAGGCGGGCCTGCGCACGTAGTGAGGGCCTTCAAGTCGCAGCAAGGCGCCACCTGCTGTTGCACTGTTTGCAGACCTGCATCTCCCCCACCCCAAACTCCCCAACCCCTCCCCTTGTCCCCGCCCGCCCTGCGCAGGTTGACGGGGAGGGCCACGTGATGCACACCGAGGAGGAGGCCCTGGGCACGCGGCTGGTGATGGACACGCTGTCCTGCCTCATAGAAAAGGAGCAGGACCCATCAAAGCTCATAGCCATGTCGCCCGGTGAGGAAGGGCGCGGCAGGGCGGTGCGTGGCGCCCTCCTGCCCAGCAGGGAGCTTTGAATCCGCTGGCTGCCGCCTGCGGGGCGGCGAACCTCATATTTGCGGCTCTGTCCAGCTCCCAGCGATGCGAAGGCAGCTCCTACAACCCAAACTCTGCCCTAATTGCAATCCATGCTTCTTGGTAGGTAGGTAGTAACATTGGTTCCCTTACATGAGAACATGCGTTTCTGATATCGACTGCGTATCAACCCCTCCCTCCTTAACTCCCCCCCCCCCCCCACCAGGCAAGCTGGTGCGCCAGCTGGTCAGGGACGGGGACCACGTGGAGAAGGGCGCGGCATACGCAGAGGTGCGCGGTCAGGAAGACGCCCTGGGGAGCGGGGTGGGGCAACGACCATACAGCAGGCACTGAAAGCGGGTTGCGGGGCGGCCGCACCTTTGAGAAGCCAACTCCATGGCGCATCACGCCCCTGCTGCCTCAGGCCTCGACGGCGACTCTGCCCCTTCCCATCCTCAGTTGTATCTCCACCTTGTGATCCCTGAATGCACCACCCAACCACACTGCACCCCATCTCACCCTCTCGCACCAACGCGACCCACCTCGATCCAAATCAACCCACCCAAACCCCTCTCATCCCATCCCTTCTCTGGCCGCTCACCCGCTCCCCGACCCCGTCCTCACTCTACTTCTCACTCTCTTGCACCCCGACCCCCCCTCCACTTCCCCTCATCCTCCAGGTTGAGGTGATGAAGATGATGATGCCGCTGCTGTCCCCCGCGGCCGGCGCCATCACCTTCAGCGCGTCAGAGGGCCAGCCCCTGCTGGCGGGGGAGCTCATCGCAACACTGGACCTGGTGGGTGTGAGCCCGGCTGCAGCCCAGCCTGGCTGTCGCAGGGGCAGCTTTGGCCGTCAAGGGTGATGGGACTGTCAGCGGGTAGACCAGTTGCAGTGACCCGGGCTTGTTGCTAGTTATAGATATAGGCTGCTATGTCATGGGGCGCTTGTGCAAGCCTGTCAATGTACCTGGATCCATGCAGATGTCCTTGCACGCTCTCAAACATGCACACGTACACACACACACATGCGCACACACACACACGTAGGACGACCCCAACGCCGTGACGCGTGCGGTTGACTTTGCGGGCAGCTTCCCGGAGCTGGGTCCCCCCCAGGTGTACAGTGACCGCGTGGACCACCGCTTCAACCAGGCCCTGCACGCAGCAAAGATGATCATGGCCGGTAGGGGGGGGGGGCGCTGGGGTCCGGCGTGGGCGCCGCATGTTTCGGGTCATGAATCGCCCACGGACAACCGACATGGCCTTTACCTGGGACTACTGTGGGAGTGGCTGGGCGGTTTTGGGGCAAGCTGCCAAGCTGAACGCCTACCTGTCTTGTGGTGAACCTGATATTGGTTGGCAGCCGCCGGCGAAGCGTGTGCCCCTGCCATCCTCTCCCTGCAACATGTACCCTCTCACAGGCTACGAGCACCCCGGTGTCGAGACCCTTGACGAGCTGGTGGCGTGCCTGGACCACCCCGCACTGCCCCTGCTGCAGTGGAGCGACGAGTACTCCTTCGTGGAGGGCAGGTGGGGCCCGGCGCGGCGTACCGCTGCCGCCGCGCACCAGGCAACCACGCACGCATGCCCGAGCGCGCCTGCAGAGCCATGACATGCGCCCTTTGGGCGTGTCGTTTTTTTATTTGACAGGAGTGGATGACAGCAGCACCCCTTTGTTGCTCCCCGTCCAGGCTGCCCCCTGCCATCACTGAGAAGCTGGATGACGTCATTGCACAGCACGAGGTGGGCCGGGTGTCCTTCACACACAGCAAGCAGGGGTAGCTTGCGATTTGGCTAGGCGTGTGAGGCACCGCCCAAGCTCATGCAACTGACAGCTGCGTGTTGGACGCTTGTCCGCCCCCTTCGCCCGCATAGTGCTTGCTCAGCACCCTGCATCCTTGCCCGCACTGCTGTGATTCCGCCGCCCCTCATGCCCCCAGGTTGAGCTGTCCAGTGGCCTGGAGCTGGACAAGCCCCCGGCAGAGTTCCCCGGCAGGCAGCTCATGAGGGTGCTGAGAGAGGCCGTAGGGGTGAGGGCCCTGAACGGCACCTTGCATGCGCACTGGGGCCTGCATGCGTTACGCACTGCACCGCCGACGGTCGGGCACTCAGCGGACAACCATACGCGGTTTGTTTGTGATATTGCTTATTCAACCCCACATGGTGAAGATCCCACCCTTTGCCCCCTCCCCCCCCCCCCCCCCCACCCCGCCCCACACCCCTGCAAGGCCGTCCCTGTGTCGGACCGCGCCATGCTCCAGACGCTGCTGGAGCCCCTCATGCGCGTGGCCAAGGCTCACAGCCGCGGCAAGGAGGAGTACGCGCACGCAGTGGTGGGCAGGGCCAGGATTGCTGAGAGGGGGCCTGGCGCGCCCATCCACTGCCCGACCGTCGGCATAGCTTTTGGCTTGAGCGGTGTGCCCGTTACAATTGCTGCAAGCCCAGGGCGCAACCGCATGCTTCTGCACTCACGGCATGAGGGGCAGCCAAGGTCCACCTGAAGAATTTGATCCGCATAACGCAGCATACAGCCAGCTCCAACACGCGGCGCACCCCAACCCCAGAAGTCTTTCACCCAACGCCTTGGCTGAATTTGTGCCTGCTTTGCTTTCCCGGCGTCGCAGTCCCCGCTTTTCACAATTCACCTTTCCTAGCACTTCAAACTCCATGCTGTGAATCTCCTCGCACGGCACATGCCAAACCGTTCAACCGCACTCACAACCACGGCTCTCAACTCCTGCCTGTGCCCACCCTCCCATCAGGTGGGTGACCTCCTGGAGCAGTTTGCCAGCGTTGAGGAGAAGTTCCAGCAGGCCGGGGCCACGGAGCAGGAGATGATCGACGCGCTGCGCAAGAGCTACGCCAACAACCACCAGGTCGGGGGGACGGCGAGGAGAGGGGCTGGTGCCGTGCATGTGCACGTGTGCTTGTGGGTGTTTGAGTGGGGACGAGAGTGATTGTGAATTTGTCTGAATGTCGACGTTCACATTTGTGTGTGCGTGTGTTTGCGTATGTAGACCCAAGTAGACATGTATTGGGCCGGGTGTCAGGGCTGGGCAGGGAGCCCAAGACAGTTGCAAGGTGATCATTTTGAGTGCCTGCAGCAGCACATGGGATCCGCCTGCACCTTGCCAACACCCCCCCCCCCCTGGAGCTCAGATCCACAACCCTACAGCGAAACCGTCTCGTTTACTGTACCACCCTGCCACCCGTCCACCCGTGTACACCCCCCCCCCCCCAGGCCGTCCTGGATATGGTGGTGTCCCACCAGGGCCTGCCCCTCAAGC
>NW_014011943.1:5345-13143 GCF_000611645.1 Monoraphidium neglectum
TATGGTGGTGTCCCACCAGGGCCTGCCCCTCAAGCTGGAGCTCGTCAAGAGGATACTCTCAACACTCGTGCTGCCCAGCCCCGTGCCCTACCGCTCCCTGCTGCGCCGCTTCGCCGCGCTCAGCAGCAAGAGCACCGCAGAGGTGGGGCCGCGCTGTCCATCCGCGACACCACCGCCGCCCGGTCGCGCACCCCGGTCATGGCAACCTGCCTTGGGCCGCTGGCTTGTCCCTGCATAACCCAGCAGTGAGGAGCAAACTCGCCGTGTCAAAGCATCCACGGCCTGCGATTCTCACCTACCTATCAACCGCCCGAATCGGCCCTCCCATCTTAGGTGGCCCTGCGCGCGCAGCAGCTGCTGGAGGTCAGCCTGCTAGCGGACATGCGCGCGGTGGTGGCGCGGGCCCTCTCGGGCCTGGACATGTTCAGCAGCGCCGACGGCGGGAAGCAGCCCTCGCCCACGGCGGCCGGCGCCGGCGCGACGCCGTTCACGGCGACGGCGGCAGCCGCAGCGGCGGGCGGGGTGGCTCTCGCGCACGCACACGACCTCAAGGCGAGCCGCTGGCCGGGCTGGCGGTCTCAGGGATTGAAAGCGAGCTGCGCAGCCTCATGGCTCAAGGAACCTGCCGGTGGCTGCGGTTCCTTTTGGTAATGTGCTGAGTGGTTTTGCTGCAGCAAAACTCCTGCAACCCACTGGCACCTGCGGATCCCACAACACCATCGAAACTGCTGCGCCCCTCATCGCGCCGCCTTACCCCCATTCACCAGGTTGTTGCGCGCAAGGCCACCATTAGGGAGGGCGTCTACGCCGGCCTCAACAGCCTGCTGCCGCCCGGCATCTCCGTCCTGGAGGGACGCCTCAGCGCAGAGGTGGGACCGGTTCTTGGACCCGGGCCCATCAGAGCCGCCCGCCGACCTCTGGTTCGGCGTCTGCTGAGCAGCAACATGCCTGCTGGCTCTTTTATTTGGCTGAGGCTGCTTACACCGATGGGTGTGTCCAGCCTTCAACCCGGGTCTCCTTACGGCGCCCATCGCCCTGCCCTTCGTCCCGCCCTCCCACGAAGCAGCAGCTGTCGTCGCACGCGTCGCACCCCTCCCAGGGCCGCGTGTCTGGCGCGGGCTCCAGCACCTACGGCCTGGCGGAGCGCATCGGCGGCGTGACCGTGGAGCGCAGCAGCAGCAACGGCGGGCCCGTCACGCCCCATGGTGCGACAGCGGTGGCTGTTGATCAACCCCATCAGCGCGCTGCCTGGGTGACCTGCCTCGCGAGCTGCGCGTTTTTCTGAACAAATCCGGCTGAGAACCTCCACAAAGTAGACATGGCATGCCACGCACTTGTTGAGTGCTGCTTTTAACAACCCCCAATGCCGTGACATCACATCCGCAGTGGAGCACAAAATTGAGACTCTGGTGGCCGCCCCGGCGGCGGTGGAGGAGGCGCTCGCGTCACTGATCGTGGACCACCAGGTCTGAGGGGCCACCTGCAGACACGCGTGTGTGCTTGTGTGTTATAGTGCACATGTGTGTGCTTGCAGCTGTGGCCGTGTAATTCAGGTGTGTGTGTATGTGTTTCTTCAGGTGTGTGACTAGTTTCTGTGCTGCTGCTTGCACGTGGGTGTGGAGTTCAAAGTATGCAAAATTTGTCGTGCTCCTCATCGGCCCCGCGTCATCCTGCTGCCACCAACAGAATTGCGATGTCTCGGGAGAACCCCCCTAATCACCCCCCCACCCACCCACACACACACACACACACACACACACACTCCCCAGGACCCCGCGCTGCAGTACCGCGCCCTGCTGACCTACATCAAGAGGGTGTACCACCCCTTCCTGCTGAGGGAGCCCCAGGTGACCGCCAGCCAGGGCAAGAGGGGGCTGCTCAGGGGAAAGGGCAACAACCAGAGGCCTTGCGCCTGCGAGAGCTTGGTTGCGGCGCGTTGAACACTGCAGGCGTCTTGCAATCTGAGGCTATGTTGTCATGACGGCCCCGTTTTCTCGAGCACTCGATCGCCCTCCCTTTGCCACGTGCGCGAGCACGCGCACGCGCGTGCACACACACACACACACACACACACAAACACACACACACACACACACACACACACACAAACACACACACACACACACATACACACCACTACACACCAGATCTCCATCAGCGGGGGCCGCGTGGTGGCAGCCTGGGTCTATGATGACCCGCGCCTGGCCAACACCAGCCACACCCGCCACCAGGTGGGGGGCTGACAGGGGGCTGCAGCACGTACAGGGGGTGACGGCTGGGATGGGTGTTTGCGCAAGTACATGTGCAGGCAAAAGTGATGACGCGCATTCGATGCATTTAGGAGTCTCCCCGTAGCCTATGTCAGGGGGTTGTGTGTTTCCTGCAGCCTTCCTGAACCTCCAACCGGCTTCCTAGTCCCCAACACGATGCATGGAGCCCTGACCATGGCATCCGCCTCCCCGCCGACCCCCCAAGGTGGGCGCTTTTCTGGTGACCCCCAGCCTGGAGGACCTGGCGGACAACCTGGCCCCTGTGGCGGCCGCGATGGCCGGCATGGGTGCAGGCGGCTCGGGCGGCACTCTGCACATCGCTGTATGCGGTGAGACCGGCGAGCGCCTTCCAGGTGCCGCCGTCGTCGCGACCATGTGTGCACCAATCTTGCTCGATCGTGCATGTGTTGAGCCTAGGTGTCGCCCGTTTGCAACCTCCTGATGGCATGTAAGAACAATCCGGCCGCATGAGGTGGATCTGCTGGCGCTCATAACCGACACACAACTGTCTGACATCACCTCACCATCAGAAGCTCCTCCTTGCACACGCCCTGCCTCACCGGTCAATATGCACCCCAACCCCCCAGGTGGCGACGCCCTGAAGCTCTCCCAGGCAGCGGAGGTCCTGTTGCTGCCCGGCGCGCTGGGCGCCGCCGAGCCCGCCGCCGCCGCGCTGCAGCTCGCCGGCGCTGGCGAGGATGGTAGCAACGCGGCAGAGTCGGTGCGGCGCGCAGCGGCGGCGGTCGCCAATGCCAAGCTGGCGCTGCGGGGGCTGCAGGTAGGGTTGGGAGAAAACCTCCACCAGCCGGCCTGGTCCATACCCAGTAAGCGCCATCAGCACAGGCGCCGCCACATTCCTTTGCTTACTCTTCGCCATACAGCACCTTGCGATTTGGGTTGTTGGGATTGGTATGGCTCATCAAATTGCCACTGATGGCGTTGCTGTGTCAATCAACTTCCCTGTCAAGGTGTCCACCGTGAGCGTGCTGGCGCCCGGCGTGAGCACGATGCCGCTGCGCAGCGGCTTTGTGTGGGACGAGGCCACGGGGGCCTTCAAGTACGACCCCTTCCTGCGCCAGGTGCGCGCTGGGTGGGGGGTTGGGTGTAGAGGATTCTAGGGATGTGTGGGGTGGGGTGGGGTGGAGTGGGACTCTGGGATCAGGGTTAATAAACTAGGCTTTGCAGATTGGGGCGCGGGGATCAGGGGTTATAAGCTAGGCTTTGCAGATTGGGGCGCAGGACAGGTATCCAACCATTGTGTGTTGTTTCGGCCTTGATGCACCTGGCATGCTCACTTCCCGCGCGATCCTCAGCATTACTTCACCATCTACCGCTTGCCGCCGTGCGCCAGGTCGAGGCGCCCGTGGCGCGCGTGCTGGAGCTGGACAAGCTCTCCGGCTCCGAGGTGGCCTACACCCCCAGCCGCAACAGGCAGTGGCACATGTACGCCCGCAGCGACAGGGAGCCCAGGGGTCCCGCGCTCAAGAGGCTCTTCCTGCGAGGACAGGTGCGCTGCGGCACACTCTGATGGGGAGGGGCGCGTCGGCCGTGCCTGCATGCACGTTGCGCTGGCTCCCTTTTGTGTACGTGGTGCCTATCGAAGGCCTGCCTCCTGCTTCAGTACCATGCAGTGTGCTCACATCTGCTTGAAGAGTCTGTTGGCTGTTCGTTGCTGTACCCAACACAACTTGAATGCCACCTGTACACCTCCCCAGGTGCGCCAGCTGGGCCACCCAGCCCTGCTGGCAGCGCAGTACAGCGGCAACAACATCGCGGTCGCGACCGCGGCGGTCAACGAGCTCGAGGAGGCTCTGGTGCGCTGTGTTGGGGTGGGGGTGGCCAGGAGGGGTATGCATGTGTCTGTATATGAGTGCGTGCACTGTGTTTGTGCATGTGCGCTTGCATGCTTCCCGAGGTCTGCATGAAGCGGTGCTGCCTGAAATAAGGTGGCAGCATGGCTTCATCACTATCGAAGCGCTTTGCTGGTGTGTATTTGTTCGTCTAGCTTGTGTCAATGACCTCATAGTCCATTTTCATGCACGCGCCATGTTGCCGACGTCAATCGCAGGTCAACTGCCTGGAGGAACTGACACGCCCGGCACCCGACCACGGCGCTGCCGGCAAGGCTGACTGGGTTCACCTCTTCTTCAGGTGTGCTGTGCTCACACATGCGCTTGTGTGGGTGTGAGCACGGTCTGGGGCCAGGCCCAGAGGTGGCCTTGTCGCCGGTGCCGGTGTGCTCTCGTTGGCATGCAAACGCTTCTGTGCCAAAACTAATCCCAGGCACGTGTCGCGTGCACGCTCACGCAAGCCAGCCCACGCATCTTGCACTCTGCCGCTGCTCCTGCAAAGCCTCGCCTTTCCATGACAACAAGCACCACCTTCCTTGTAACCCGAGCCCCACCCCCCCCCCCAACCCCCCCACAGCGTGCTGCCGCTGCTGCCGCTGCACCACGCGAAGGACGAGGCCCGCGTCGCGTCCGCCCTGCGCAGCGCCGTCGCTGCTCTGGTGGCCAAGCACAACGCCGCGTTCCGCACCGCGGCGGTGGCGGTGTGGGAGATCCGGTTCCGGGTGCCTGACGCCAGCGGCGCTTGGCGCGTGCTCGTGTCGTGCCCGACTGGTGAGTGGCACTAAGTCGAGTCCGATTGGATGCCCTGCCGGCTCTCTGTGCATGTGCCTGTGCCTGTACCTGCGCATGTGGCCAACCTCGGTTTGGATGCAAAGCCGAAACAGGCTTCTGCCCATCTTGCGCATTCCTTATAACCTTGTTTTATCTTGGAAAATTGATTTCGGCCCCATTGGATATCCACAATACAACCACCCCATTCCATCTCATTGACTATCCTATCAACGCGCCATCCCCGTGACAGGCCATGAGGCTGGTGAGGAGCATGTGGAGGTGTACCGCGAGGCGCTGCAGGCTGACGGCGGCGACGGCGCGGTGGGTCACAGTGGCGCTGCGGCTGGGGGGACAGCAGGGGCGATTGAAACGATTGCATCACTTTTGGCGTTTGTCTACTACGTGTGTTGCAGAGTCATCCCAGCGATATGAATCGGAAACGTGTTGATGCGAGCCCGCAAGCCATAGACCTTGCAACAACGCAGCGCTTGCCGCTCCAGTCCTGACGCGCAACCAACCCAAAATCCCTCTGCCTTGCCTTGTTGGCCCCCCACAGGCGCCGGAGCTTTGCTACGCTGTGCCGGCATCAGAGCAGGCGTCAGGCGTGTCCCCCTCCGACTGCACCCTCCACGGCCGCCGCCTGCTGCAGCCCTACCCGGCCCTGGAGCCGCTTCAGATCAAGCGGCTGGCGGCGCGGCGCCACAACACCACCTACTGCTACGACTTCCCCACCGTGTTTGAGAACGCCCTGCGCGACATCTGGTGGGCACCCAAGTTTGCATGGGCTGTTTTGTGGCTCTAAGTTGCGCTGCAACAGGCGTGCCTGCCTTGCAACGGCAGTCAAGGGGTCATAGGTGGCCTCAGCGTGTGCGGTTGTGGTTCAGCTGTCAAAGGCCGGGTCCCAAGGCACAGCAGAACCCGCCGCGGGCTGTCAGGCACCCACAAGAACACCTGCACTCATCATGTCCTGCATTCGTTGCCCGATTCCCCCACCCCCCAAGGTCCCTGCGTGCGGCCCAGGGTGAGCCCAACAGCGTGCCGCCTGCGGGCCGCCTGGTGGAGGCCGTGGAGCTCAAGCTGCCCTCAGGCATCACGCAGGTGAGCGCCACAGTCCTTAAGGGCACAGCTACCACGCGCATCCCGGTTTGCCAGAACTTCCGGATTGCTCTCCAGGATAGGCCCCCTTTGGACAGTCCAGGCCATGGCAACTGCTGTGGCAGTGACGGGCCGTGAGGCGGCCGCGAGATTACACCTGTATATGTGCAAGCTTGAAGTCATCCAGAGAATCTTACAAGGTGCCCACCAATTTGCCTGCCCGCAGGACTTCCGCACCACGCGGCTGGAGCTGACGCGTGTCGAGCGCGAGCCGGGCCTCAACACCACGGGCATGGTGGCGTGGCTGATGACGCTCAAGACACCCGAGTGCCCACAGGGCCGACAGGTGGGGGGGGGGATGAGGGGAAGACCATTGACAGGGGCAGGCACTGGAGCCTTAGCGCATGGTTAGGCCCCTGGCTTCATGTCAATATTGCCAGGCAGCCGTTTTACATGTGCCCATCCTTGGAACATGCCCTTGTTGTTGTTCCAAGGCACTTCTAGGCCCCTACATATGCTCACATGGAATCCTCATGCATTTCACGCCCCAACCTCCAACCCCAGCCTCACCCAACCTTTAAACACCCTTCCTGTCTTCCGCCCCTCCAAAGGTCGTGGCCATTGCCAACGACATCACCTACCAGAGCGGCGCCTTTGGGCCGCGCGAGGACTGCCTCTTCAGGGCCGCCACAGAGCTGGCGCTGGAGGAGAAGCTGCCCTGCATCTATCTCGCCGCCAACAGGTTTGGCTCCACCTCCCCTCCTCTCACCTCCAAACTGCCGTGGCCACCACAGCCGGGGGCTGCAGTCTGTGGAGGGGACCGCTTCACTGCCATCCCCTGTGTCGTCAGCCAGGCCAAGACGCCTGGGACAGCCGGCTGCTTCAGCCTCATCATCCCCACGCCCTTGTTGGGGTGCCCAACCACACACCGACCCACTGCCCCTACCGTCAACACCACCCACCGCCCTGTCGACACCCACCCCCACCCCTCCCATCCCCCAGTGGTGCGCGCCTGGGTGTGGCCACTGAGGTCAGGGACAACCTCAGGGTGGCCTGGGCCGACGACGACGCCCCCACTAAGGGCTTCAGGTGGGCAGCGGGCGCAGCCCCAGGGCCTGACCATCGTGTCCAAGTTCGCAGATCTGCACATAACAAGCAGCCAGGCGGCGCCGCAGGGTACTCTCTATCAATGCGTCTTCAACTGATCACCTCTTCTCCTGCCCCACAACTACCTACGCGTTGGCCCGTCCCCATGCACCCACATCGTCCCCAGCTCCCTTTCCTGCAAAGCGGCCCCTCCCACCCCGTCAACGCCGCTGTCCACTCATCACTCCCCCCCCCCCACACCACCCCAGCTACATCTACCTGTCTGACGAGGACTACCACCGGCAGCTGCCCGGCGGCGCCACCATTGGCGCCTCCGTACGCGCGGAGCCCCTGGTCACACCCTCGGTGAGGCCCGCCGATTGGGCAACGATGGTTGACTCAAGCGCTGAATCTGCTTGGGTGTATGCGGCGCGATGCATGCCAGGAAGCCCAACAGCCAGCAGCTCTCATTCAGTTGGAAACCCACCACGGCAGTTCCCACACAATTCGCCTACTTGTCTACGAACCCTCCTCCCCAACCCCCAGGGTGAGAGGCGCTGGGTGGTGAGTGACATCATCGGGGCGGAGGACGGCCTGGGGGTGGAGAACCTCTCAGGGTCGGGCGCCATCGCCTCCACATACTGGTGAGAGGCAGCGCACACCCGCCCTCGCAACCTGCCTCCTGCCCCCCCCCCCCCCCCCCCCCACACACACACACCTACACAC
>NW_014011942.1:0-12458 GCF_000611645.1 Monoraphidium neglectum
AGTCAGGAGGGGCGCCTGGTTGGGGTTTTAATTGAGGATTGGACGTGCTTGGCGTGATAACGGCGTACGCGGCCACTCTAGTTTTGCAGCCGATCGCAGCTGGCTAGAGCCACACGCAGGCGCCGGTCTGACGGTGCAAGTGTTATCAAACAGCTGCCGAGCAAATAGCGAAAGGGGATGCCCGCCAGTTGCCTTCATCAACGCTCGCCTGCGCAAAGCGGGCGTCCGCCGCCGCCCACTCCTTGTAAAGAGCCGCCAAGTCAACCCCCAGGTTGAAGTAATCGGCCAGCGCCGCCTCATCAGCGCCGGCATCGTCAGGCAGGCCCGCGCCGCGCGCGACGACGCGCCATGCCACGTCGTCCGCCTCCTGGCGCAACGAGACCACGCGCCGCCCGATCACGCCGGTGAACTCCCCTGAGGCGGTGCGGCGCCAGCGGAATGACTGACCCGTGGGTAGAGTGAAGTCGAGAGTCAGCTCGCGGCGCGGCGTGCCGAGGCGCCGCCAGGCGACGGCGCCGCAGTGCGCGACGGCGGGGGCGGCGTCCGCTGCTGCAGCGGTCTGCTGGGGGTGCGGCGTCGGGCCGGCTGCTGCGGTGGCGATGCGCATGGCAGAGAATTTACTCGCTCTTGATTTGTAGCGCGGAAAGAGGGCGGGTCGAACGGCGGGCAGCATCAATGGCGGGAGATCATTTGATCAACGCGCAAGCAACCTTGTAGGATATCGCAATGCCAGAAGGAGATGTCTCACGACGGAGTTTTGTCGTGAAATACGCGCCAGAGTACGACACCGTTTGTGTGTCACATTTGTTCAGCTCGGAGGTGCCAGGCAACTGGACTGTTGTCTGCGCACATCTCTGCAGCGTTCGCACTGCTCGTGACCATGGTTGGGAGGGTGTGCATGTTTCACGCGGTCTACAAGGCCTGGCGAGCTGTATCGCATTTTGATTTGTGCTACAAGTCCCGGTACAACAGGTCCGGGCAAGTAGACCGTGCCGGTGTCGCGTTGCACACTCTGCGAGCTTGAGCTGCTTGCAGCGCTGCTGCACGTGCGGCTGCCCGCTCGCCGTTGACAGCTACGAGCAGTGTCGAATTCAAAGAATGTGACGTAAATTTTGAGTTGCGGGTTGCACCCATATGCTTACATGCTCTGCTGCTTGCCGTGTACCGTGTTTGCTCCAGCGGTTGAAAAATTGATTGAGCGTTTGTTAGGCCGCCACTCCTGGATGCCTTCAGTTATGTAGCAACCCGGGTGGTCATGGGAGTGCGGGCAGGCAGGATTTCCTATGGAAAACTCGAAGTTTTTGCCGTCCCCATGGAGCATGGTGCCGCATATGATGAAGTCTGTTGCATAGTTATAGTGAACAAGGGGAATTATGTACATTTTGACTGCGAATACTGCAATCTACACCTACCCCTGCCGTGCGCTTTGTCACCTCACTGCCATGCTCCTGAGGTGTGCCACAACGTTGATGATGCGAGTGTTCTAATGCTGGGTCACTTACCACTTGAAACAGATCAGTGAATGAAATCTGCCCTCGCCACTGCTTTTTCCGCCCTGCACTTGGTCAACTTGACCCTTGAAGGGTGTTCACCTTGGTGAATGCTCATTTCAAGATGTGGAATTTGCGCTATTTGTGATGTTTTTCAATTATCTTGCGTACGTTTCAAGGTGTGGACAAGGATAAGTTCATATACACGATTCATGAGCTGTGTACACACAGTTTGCAGGAGAACTGTTTGACAATTTGCCTGGACAAGACGGTTACAACATAGGCGTGCCAAGTTGGGTTGCACATACCATACTTTTCAAATGCCCAGGAGAAAGGCTGAACAGCGCATGCGAGATTGCAAAGCCGGGGCTTGCTGGCAGGGCAATGCAGCTGGTGATGATCAAACCTGCACAAGTTTTTAAGACATACAACAGTATTATGTGGCCAGTAACCTAGGTAAAATCCAAATCACATGGCCACTGTCACACCATTGACGTGGTAAGCTGCATTTACCAGTTCTTGAGGGTGGCGCAGGGACCGTTCTTCTTGAGGCCCTGGGATGCATAGGTCAAGAGGGTGTAAGCGGGCGCGGGTTAGGTTGGTATTCGCAGGTAAGGCAAGATAAGAAATATTGGGAGAGCCAACTGGACTGGTAGGACGTGGGGAACCATCTTCTCGTGCAAGCTTGGCTCTCCTCAATCAAACCACACAACCCCTGAAATAACCACTCACCTCGGGGGTGGCGGAGACGAGGCCGTTGTCCTTGTAGATCTTGACAAGGGCAGGGTCCTTCTTCTCCATGGACTGTAACAAATCAACAGCGGAAGGTGATAGTGGCAGAGATCAGTACCTCATTCGTGTGTTGATAATGGTACCTCTATCAGAAGCAAGCAGGTCGATTGACAGTACTTCCCGAGCAACACAACCCGCACACCCCTTACCTGGTAAGCGTCGTACTCCTTCTGGGTGGCGAATGAGTAGCGGATGATGGCCTTGCAGCCGGCCTTGTTGCAGGCCTTGGCATCGATCTGGCCGGGCAGAGGGCACAAAAGATGAATTCGGGGTGTGGAGGTTGTTGTGCAAATGGTTCCTGCAGTGGCACAGTGGGGGCGCCATGGCCCGAGGCCATCTAATTACCAGATTGTGTGATTGACAAAACCTGCTCACCATGTACTTGACCTTGGACAGGTCCAGGAGCTGCTTCTTAACGGCCAGGGCCTTGGCGCAGTCGATCGCTGGAAAGACAGGCATGCGAATGAAGTTGAGGTCAGTCACATGCGTGTGCCTGGTTGAGCGGCAGGCAGGTTGGCCTGCGTATACTCGAGTCCAGCCAAGCGGCAGCAAGGCAGATCAACTGCTCGACATCTGCACTCCATTTTCATCCCCCAAATTGACTCACAGTAGCACGAGATGTGGCAGATGCGGCCCTCCGCGGCGGGGGCAGGGGACTGGGCTGTGAGGGTCACAGGGAGTAAGAGGGGGGGACGGGAGCGTCCTCAGTCAACCAGCAGCACGCATGTCGGCAATTGGGGGCCGGGTTGATCATGGTTGCAGGAAGAAACACGGTGTCACCCAGGCAAAGATGCTCTGCCACCCCAAGGTGCCAGCGGTGTTGCTGACGGCTGGCCCCTGAACAGTAGGGTCCACGGCTCATATGGTCTCAGGCTCGACCAAGGCACTAAGGATCGCTGAGAACGCACCAGCCACGAAGGCGAACATGGCCACGAAGGCGCAGATGACGATGGCGGTCCTCATCTTGAAAAGTGACACTGATCTGGAGTGACACAGAGTTGAGATGGCAACGTCGGGTGGAGAACATCGACTTTGGGCGTGTTTAACAATTTATTGCGCCACTGGTAACTTGCACGGATGCTCTCGTAAGGATTCGCGCCGGCTGGATGCTTTCGGTCGGACGTTCGCGTGGGTGGCATCCTGAAGCGGCTGGATTCGAATGGTCCAATGTGACGGCCGTAAACGCGTGGGCACTTATCACATTGCATATTGTGCCGATTGTGGCACAAGATTCCCCCGGCCCACATGACAGATACATTGCTGGCCCCATCACAATGCTGGGCATCCGATGACTGTGTATTCAAGCCCCTGACTGCCTGCCAGCTTGCGCCCTGCCCAAACAGCTGCACTTGAAAGTCGCTGACCAGTTACGTTTTGGCGTATGTTGCCGGCGAGAATTGGACGGGAGTAGGTTGCCATGCCTCTATTTTCAACCACCCAGCCAGCAGCCAGGTTGCGAGGTGGAGTGTGAGGCACTCATGTTGCACAGCCACTTGAGCAGCACGCCTGCACCGAATGCGCATCGCTGCACTTAAGCCCCCACCCATCACTCCGCATCAACACGCTACAAGGTGGATTTGTGCGCAGCCACGCAGAAGATGTAGCACCATCGCCTGAGTTTGGACAAGGCTGGCTGATGCATGGCTGGCCGCCGCCAGTTTCCTGCAAGCTTTACATACATCCTGGCAGTGTGCCTGAATACGCACACATGGCAGGCAGGCATGCGCCAACATGAACGGGAGAGAACTCACATGTGAAACCCCTCTTCCGTGCTTGGTCAAGACGAGTCTGGCAGTTGCGCCTGCATCTATCTCCAGCGCACCTGCCTCCTTCAGGCACTGCAAGCTGGAGTGGCCTGGACGCGTGGTCTAATGCACAGTCCACAGCTTGAGAGCGTTTGCAAGTTGTTGTATGACCTCGGTTGTGGCGCATGCAACAAACCTCGAGTGCAACAACCTCGGGCGCATGACCACATATCAAACACGCTCACAAACAGAGGTATACGGTACGCTGCATCACTTGGCAGAGTGCAGGGACCGCAGTTCAGGTAAATCTCGCCGGCCCTCCCTGCTTTGAAACACAAAGTCATCATACATGTTGCGGTTACCATTGTTGCATAGGGCGGCCTGCACGCCTCTATCATTTCATATCAAGCTTGCAGAAAACTGGCGACAAAGCTCAAAACCTCTCAGCGCCCGTTTTTTCATGCCTTGAACGCTGCCATATTACGAGAGTGCATCCTACGAACTTAACGATCTAATTGTGCCGAGGCGTACTGTTGCGAACAGCTGGTGAAGCCATGTCCTCAGCAATCGGTACAACCAGGAACCTGACACAACAATTCATCAGATATAGAAACGATGCAAAACGCGCCAGGCTGACGGTCCTTGTGGACGACCGGTGCGCACGCTGCGGCGTCTGCTGCACCGGGCTTGTGCTGCTGGAGCAGCTGCCGCTGCCGACGCAAGGTCCCAATCCTTGGAGTCTTTCGAGGCACCCAGCGCGATGGAGCAAGCTCTCTCCTTCGGGAACCCATTGAAAGCGCACAAATTCCTCCCAACCTCCTCGCAACACCGGCTAGCCCTGGCACCGAAACGCTGGGAGACAAGGCGACGGCCAAGCTGCTTGGGGCGGCGCTGGGCGGCGACAATGGCGACATAGAGCTCGGCGGCGCGGGCATTTCCACAGGATACGCGCCGCGTTGGGTGCAGGTGCGCCAGCACAAACGTTTCCTCTGAATGGCAGCGGCTGCGGCGCACTGGCGAGGCTGGTCCCTGCCAGGGCCCTGTTTCTGAGAGGTTGTGGCTGACGGCCGGCACAGGCGACTTGAAATTGGCGTTGGCCAAGGAGCCAGACGCTGCGCTCTTGATATCGCGGCTGCGCACGGACACAGCCCTTTGCCAAGCTTTGCATCATTACCTTTCAATGGCGGAATATGGCGCTTTGCACTTTTCAGGTGTCTGAGAAGATCAAGGGGGATATGGCTGTGCTGAAGGAGCGAATTGCCAAGCTGCGGGAGTGAGCGGCGGGCCACACTTGTCTCATGATGGCGCAGACGTGTCGTCTGGATTTCATGGGCGCACACGTCTTTCGGGCGCAGATCAGGGACATTACCGTTTGCGTGCCAAGCGGCCCCGCGGGACCCCTGCCCAACACGACAGTATGCCTGACTGACGGTCAGCCCCTCTTCCCGCCCATCCCGACCTGCGACACCTCTCAGATACCATGCCAAGGCGCTCCTGGTCAGCTTTGACTCGAGCGCCAGCGGCGCCAGCGGCCACGTCGACGCGCTGACCCAGGAGGTGCAGCTGTCCTTCAAGCGGCTGGACGGGGAGATACGCGCAATGCAGCAGCAGGCGGGCGGCCGCGAGGACGACGCGGGTGTGCGGCTGCAGGTGCAGCGGCAGCTGGCGCAGGCGCTGTTCAAGCTCAGCGTGGAGTTCAGGTGGGGGCTGTTTTTTGGGGGGTTGAGGGCAGGCGGCGCAGATGTTGTGGCTGCACATGGTTGAATGCACGATTGCAAGATCACAATGAGCGGAGGGACACCAACGCGCACCGCACCATGCAAGCAGGAACGACGCGCGTGCTGCCCTGACGACACCAGAGGGGCTTCCTCTCCACTGCCCGCGCGACCGCGCCCGGCCCCCGCCCTTGCCGCGCGGCGCAGGAAGCAGGAGACGCGGTTTCTGAACAAGATTGAGGCGCAGAAGGGGTACGAGCAGGGCAGCAGCATTGGCCTCATTGTGGAGGAAGGCCCCGCCGGCGCGGCCGCGGAGGCAGACCCTGGGTTCACGCAGGCACAGCTGGTCAAGGTGTCGCAGGCGGAGGCGCTGATCGAGGAGAGGGACACGGAGATCAGAAAGGTGGGGCGGGGCGTGGTTGTTGTTGTTGTGGCGGTGGTGGCGGCGGCGGCGGGTGGGAGCTCGCCGGTCTATGTGCCTGCATGTGCGGGCATGTATGGAGGCACCACATGCGTTGCGTGCATTCAAATGGCGGCGTGGCGTCAGCGTCCAAAGCCGAGATGGCCGCCAACTCCTGACCCCGTGCCTTCCCTGCAAACGCTGCTGCCTCCCCAGGTGGTCGAAACCATCGTGGAGCTGGCGCAGATCATGCGCGATCTGAGTACGCTGGTGGTGGAGCAGGGCACCATGCTGGACCGTATAGACCACAACATTGTGGAGACAGCCATGAAGGTGGGCGCCGCCCTGCCCCAATGGGGGCTTGGGAGCGTGGGCAGCCTCACGCTGGCCGCCGGATGGGGCTGGCTCGCACCAGTGCTTGCTGATGTTGCACGTGCCGCGAAAGCACGATTTGCTGATCCGCTCAAGCGATGGCGCGGCCGCCCGTGCCCCCACCACACACGCCACCATTGTCCATGCTGGCGACGCCAACCCCCAAATAGGTGGAGGAGGGGGTCAAGGAGCTGGTCAAGGCGGAAAAGACCCAAAAGTCCGGCCGCGCCATGATGTGCATCGTCATGCTGTGCGTGCTGATCGCCATATTCCTGATCATCACCATTGTGCGGCATGCATGACGATTGCGGCGCTTTGGTGGTGTGCGTGACCGGAGTTGCTGAAAGGCTCGTTGTGTTTTGGGGGGCCTGGAGGCAGCCGCTGACTTTAATGACATCCAGCAGGATGACCTCCAGTTGTTGTTGCCCTAGCAGCTGCATCCAGTTGTGATTAGTCTGCCCCGCATGGGCAGGGGCGTTGGTCGGGCTGGTGCATCTTGCTCAGGCGCGTTTGAGCGCACGGCCGCCCCGCGTTGTAAAGATCCAAGCCTACAACCAGGGTCAGGCGAGAAAATCAAACCGTATGGACACAGGTCAGGGTGGCACTAGGCGAGGTATCATACGGTAAATGGGTTGCCAGACCGCCTGCTGCTCTGTACTTCATCCAGGGGAGTCAGTGGGCAACTGATGTGACGAAGGCTGAAAAGCGTCGGCCAATTTCGGTGGTGTCCCGGTGTTTTGCAAATCGAGCTGGCTGATTGACCCTTCACGTGCTCTATAGATCGGCACAGGCGTTCCGCAGATCGACATCTCGAGTGAGCCAAGAGTGTGCTCGCCTGTGTGCGGCAGCGGTGGTCGCTATGCTCGAGTGTTTCAAATCGGGACGTGCGCATTGCACGGTTGCCAGCTGCATGTGCGCCTTCACCCCGCTTCCCAGCGACGCACGCAGATTATGCCCGACGCTGTTGCATGTGGAACGCCTCTGCGGCACGCCCCACCTGCACTCACCGCGCAGCAGGGGCAGCCATCAGACGGCAGAGCACAGGGTCACGTGGGGTCACTGCGCGGCCATGGCCATGCCGGCGCAGCCCGCGCCCCGGATGCTAGTGCAGCGCCTGCTGCCGCCGGTGCTGCTGCTGCTGCTGCTGCTGCTGCTCTGGCCATCTCCATCGCTCGCCCTGGTCAAGGGGGGCGGTTCCTGTGTTGTGAGTGAGTAGCACGGGAACAGGGCTGCGTCCCTAACGGTTGTGTGTGATCATCAGCTATCCCGCTGTCCTGCAGTGCCGCAGATGGGTGCATGCATGGGTTCACACCTGGGTTCACACGTGCCCGCTGCGTTCCGGTCAACAGCACCTGCCTCACCACGCTTCCCTGCACTGCCACCCGAATGTGCAAGACCTCACAGTGACTACGGGCATGTTTGTGGGGCTCAGCAACACGACGTCGCTATCCCTGAGGCGGCAGTTCAATGATATCGCGGGCAAGGCCCGCGCGACCAAGATCTTCGTGCGCCCCAGGAGCCTCACCGACGCAAACAGGGGCGCGATCACCGGGCGGCTGCCGCTCATATTTCCGGCAGGTGCGCGTGAGCTTGCAGGAGCGCCCTGCGCCCGTGGCGCGGGCGGTTGGGACCGAGGCCTGGCAAGCGCATCATGCGATGGCAGTGCCGGGGCAGTGGGACGTTGCAGTGAAGGGCTGTTGCACAAGCAGCACCACGCGGTCCCCAGTGCCCGGCAGCCCATTGTAAAGTGCGCCGCAGCGGTCATCCGCAGCTCGTCAAGCCGCATGGACACCTTCCCCAGCACAACGTTGCTCACCGAGTGCGTGTGCTCGATGGGCGCGCGCGGCGCGCGCAGGGACGCGTTGCGCCTTCAGCAACAGCCAAGTGGATGAGGGCGACGCCGGCCACGCGGTGCTCGTGGCTGCGCTCAAGGGGCTGAGGGTCGGCGGCGTCGGGGCGCAGCACTCGGCCTTCTCTGGTGGGTGCGTTGGGGGCTGCTCGCGCGACCTGGCTTGCCCTCGTATGTCGAGGCAGCCCTCAGCCGTGCAATCCAGGGATAACGCCTGCACGCCCGCCACCACCAGTTCCAGCTGCGCTCGCGCGTCATCACTTGGTCTTGCGCCTCATCACTCGGTCTTGCTTCTCCTTTCCGCGCTAATGCTCGTCACCCTCAGTTTCCATTGCAAACTTCAGCGGCAGCTACAACACTACGGGGCAGTATGCCAGCAACGCGACGTTCAACATCAACAACACAACCCTGGACGTGAGTGGGTTGCCGCGGGCTGTGTGCGGGCTGCAAGCGCCCCCAAAGGGGGTGGGTGGTAGCAATGCCGGCACCACCACCCAGCCCGCGCCTGGCAAGTTTGTTTTTGGGTTGTGCAGTGGGAAGTAGCTGCCGCCTTGCGAGTAGCCATGTGTGCTCTTGCGCCCTTCTCCGCCGCTCCCTCGTCTGGCAGCAGCTGGCGGGCTCAGGCACGATATGCGTTCCATGCAAGCGTTGTGCCACATCGTCACCTCCCGTGCTTACGTGTCGAAAAACACTTAAGCCCGTCCGCTCCGCTGACCGTCACACTGTCTCCCCGCTCCACCCTCGCATCCCTATCCATGCGTCAGCTGGCTATGAGCACGGACGTCGCACCGAACAGCAAGACGCCTGTGATTGTGCAGCCCAGCGCGACCATCCTGCGGGGCACGGCGACACTCCGAGCGAGCTACTCGCAGCGCGTGCGCGGCGTCAAAGTGGAGGGTCGCTTCCCAAACATCACGGCGGCGGCCCTGCCGGCTGTCCCAGTCAACGCGTCTTCGTGTTCCCTTTCCCTCAAGCGCGTATATGGCGCCGCCACGTTCACGCTTGTTTGCCAGGGGTTCAAACTGCGCCTGGCCGACATCAACAGCGGCGGCGCCGTCGCAGCTCTGACGCTGCGGCAAGGGGGCGTCAAGAACGCGTCGGTCAAGGCCACGGGGTTGCTGACGTCGGCGTACCTCTTTTGATCGCCGCACGAGGCTCTCTATAGGTGGATGGCCGCCGAGCCGCCGTGCGGCCCCCGCCTACTCTGCTGTAGCCGATCTCTGCACCAGGATTTCCCCGATGGGGCCGCAAACCTTGCACGCTTTCAGTATGCTAGCAAGCATGCATGTGCCCAACCCTCTCGCTTTGATTTAGTGGCCACTAATCACTTGCAAATGGAACAGACAGAACTGTATTCGTGCTCATCACTCAAAACAGCAGCTCTCCCCTGCTCCTCTGATGCTCCTCTGTGATTTCCTTGCCGCGGTGTGTCTGTCGGCAATCAAGCAGGTCCCCTGGTTGCCCCAAACACCCACGGCATGTACCGTGCATTCGTTTCTGGTCTGCAAACATTTGCGCAATCCATTTGTCTGTGCACAGATCGGCATTCAACGCCGCTGTTTTGCGCATCGCTGAGCAAATTTGAGAGTTCAATGTATTGGTCAATGCGAGTGGGTGCGCTTGTGGCAAATGCAGAGCATGTGGTTCCTTCTATGCCAAATGATACAAACTTGCTTGTTGCTGCCTAGTTACGAACTGCTTGTGTTGAGTGCTTGAGTGCAGTGTATCGACGTTGTGCCTGCTGCCTTCGCAGACACCACCGCCGCTCGCCATCCTTGCTGCACAATCCGCACGCCACCCGCAACAGCTGATGCTTGGTACCCTACGCAAATGTGGCTCGCTGCCGCAACTGATTTTGTCTTCTGGGCATGCACTTTGTCCTGTTGCTTCTGCAGACAGATGCCATGAGTAAATTGTACGGGTGACTGTCAAGACACTGGCTGCTGGGGTGGTTGTGGGGCTGCTGGCCCAGCGGGGAGGCGGTTCGCTCCACGGACACATGCAAGCGCATGCCGCCGCACCCCTCCACATGTGTTCAACAGTTTTGCTCATCAAATCAAGCCGAGCCTGCCGGCACGCTATGATCAAGCTGCAAGGTCATATCCCTCGCCTTGCCAACCGACCCAGGCGATGCCGCCACACCACTTTCCATTGCTCTGTTGCCAAAAGCCCCATGTCCACAGCCTTGAATGGAGGCCGACGCCCAACCACAGCGCGAGCGGGCGCCGAAGGGGCAACATCGCTCGGGGGCCGGCGCCTTTTGAGCCCGTGCACTTATTCAGACAGGCAGATCCTTCCACGGCGGCCCTTCGTGGCCGTCTGGTTTTATGGCGTGATGAGTGGATCCACAGCCGCTTGGCTGAGGCGTGGTCGCCCCCCAACCTTGTTAAATCAGGCCACGTACACCCTCTGATCCTAAACCCAGACTCAAAAACATGCTGCTGTGCTGCCCGCAGAGCGGCTGTGGCCCTCTGCTTTTCGAGCCAGCCGCCATCTCGTCGTGGCTGAGTCGGCTGAGCAAGGGCGTACCTCGCACCCCTGCTTATTTCACTGGCCAAATACTGCTTGCATGTGTGTGTTGCGCCTGTCTTCATCACGTGTGGACAGGCTTCGCTTCAGCTCTTCGCCTTTGGCCGCCGACTTAGCTTTAGTCTGCTACCTATGCCAGGTATTGGATATGTAAGTGCGCTTGCTACAGACGCCTGCGGGACACGCTGTTGGCGCTCGTGGACGCGGCTGCTCCACTGCATTGGTGCGGCGCTCAACGCATGCTTGTTCTGTGACGGCGAACGAGGCCGCCATCTCTGCCAGGATGAACCCAGGTGGTCCTGGGCGCGGACTTCAAATCCGTGGCGGCCGAGAGGCCGAGTGGTTCAATTCCACCTTCCCGGCGTTCTGCTGCTTGCCATTGACTCACAAACTGATGCAGCTTGGTCTCTGTTGAGCTGCCAACACGCTGCGCACCCCCCTGATTACCTCTGCCACCATGATCCCAGCTGGTGCTGGGCGCGGACTTCAAATCCGTGGCGGCCGAGAGGCCGAGTGGTTCGATTCCACCTTGGAGGCGTCTGATCAACTGTCTTGCTGTCCACGTGTTGCCAGGATTTCTTTACACCCTTATATCAGCCAATCATGCATGGCACCGAGCGTGCCAGACACGCAGGCGCAATAAAGCCTCTGTTCAAGGCCGACAGGCCCAGCATCAAGGCATGGTTTAAAACAGGCCTCCCATGAACCCCAAACCAACCAATGACAGTTACTGGAAGGTCGTGAATACGCAGGCCCTTGCTTACTTCCTCTGTGCAAATCGCTTTGGAATGCGCTGCACCACCTGGCTGGCGCAGTGCACAGAGCCATACATACTGCAAAGGGGCAGGAGAGATGGCAATGAGGGTGCAGACGAGAGGACCTGTCAGCATCACATGCCAGCAAAAAAGCTGAAACACTGCAGACTGCGACACCCTCCTTGGCGAAATGCAACAGCGCCACGCACGGCTGCGCCCACAGCAACATGCACAACATGATGCCCAGCATCAGTGTGGCAGTCCTGCCCCGACTTTGACCTGCGCATGCAACAGTACCCCCCTGACCGTGCGCATCATTCGCAGCCCCCTCCCCTCAGGGCCCGCGCCCGGACCCCCCCCCTTGGCGCCCACCTGGTGATGCTGCTGAAGTCGATGACCCGCACGTCCCCCTTGAACCCCGGGTGCTTGACGATCTGCCGCGCGCTCGCCGCGTGCACGCTGATGATGCGGCTGCCGCCGAGGTTGAGCACGTTGCAGCCGTAGGCCAGCTGGTGCTCCCCAGATATCGGGATGATGGAGTAGCCCTCGCCCGCCATGAACGCCGAGAACTCAACGCCAGACCTGGGGGGCGGGCGGAGGTTGGGGTGTTGCACATTGCAACATGCGCGTAGAGTTTGCGTGTGATGACTGCGCCGATGCGGGTCCATGGCTCATGAGGCCCCTTGCGACGCTCAACTCCCTGTCTGTGCACGGTACACTTCCCCCCATGTGTGTGATGCCCCCCCTCCCTCTACTGCGAAGTGACCCGACCCAATCCCCTTGCCCCCACCCACCCCACACCACCCCACAC
>NW_014011941.1:0-1637 GCF_000611645.1 Monoraphidium neglectum
CCGCCGCGCCGCTCCCCGCCCGCGCCGGCGCCGGCGACGCCGCGTGGCCCCGGGCCGGCCGTCGGCTTTGGGATGAACGCCACCGAGGGGATGATGAGGTTCAGCTGCTTGTGGCAGTGCGTGCAGTTGCGGGAGGCGGGGATGCCCACCTGGACGCCGCGCAGCGCGACGGATGCGCTGCAGTCGGCGCACTGCAAAGCGACAGGGACAGAAGGGGGCCGGTTGTTTTGACAATGGCGGCTTCAGCGGGGGTGCAGCCTCTTGGCGACTCGGCACGGGCGCGGTATCTCGGCAATTCAGCTAGGGCGCAGCCTCTCAGCAACAGATCCATATGCTTAGCGCGAGCACACGTGCGGAAGCGGTGGCCCTACATAGCCCAATGCAGCCCTGAGGCTGCCCCAGCCGCAGGTCCAGATGCACACCTGCGCGCCAAATAAGCTGGGCAGCAGGTCGAGCGGCGTGCAGCCCTCCGCCTTAAGCGCCGCCACCTCATTATTTGACTCGTGCACGACCCTCGGCCGCAGCAGCGCCCGCGCGGGCGCCGCGCACTTGCCGCACGCGCCGCGCCACTCCCACGCGCGCGGCGCCCCGGGCGTGCCGGCGGGGGACATCGACGCCGTCGCGGGCGCGCCGCAGCGACCGCAGGATATTTGCAGGTGGGCGTCTAATATCTCCAAAGCGTCTATCTGATCCAGCTGCAGGCCCTCGAGGGCGACACCCCACGCGCGGCCGCCGGCGTGCTGCGCCGCCGCTGCCGCCGCCGCCGCCGGCGACACGGCCCTGGTGGCGCCGGTGCCGCCAGCCTCGGCGCCGCGACCGCCCTCCGTTCCGGGCGCGCCGTCTTCCCGGCCGCTGCCGCTTCTGCCGCTGCCTTCATCCCCGCTGCCGCCGCTGCCCTCTTCGCCGGACGAGGACCCTTCGTAGCTCCCGCTGCTGCCCTCAAACGAGCTCGTCCCCGCCGCCTCGGAGCGGCCGCGTGCCTCGTCCCCCAAAACCTCCCACGCCGCCTCGTCGACCCCGCTGCCGCCGCCGCCGTGCAGCCGCGCGCCTCCTGCAGCCGCCGGGGCCGCGGCCGCCGCCGCCGCCTCGGCGGCGGCACTGCCTGCGTAGCCCTCGAGCCACCTGAGCGCCACCCTCAGCGGCGCACCGCCGCCGCCGCCATTTGCCGCCGCGGCCGCCGCTTCGCGCCACAGGCCCGCCTCCAGGCGCGCCGCGAGGGCAGCGGGCACGCTGACGGTCGGCTCGATCCACAGCCGCCATGCGCCCGCGCGGCCGGCTGCACTCCCGGCCGCAGCGCCGCCGGGCAAGCTTTCGGCGGGGGCTTGATGCAGCGGAGGGTGCGAGGGCGCAGCGCCGGGCGGCCCCCACTCCCCCTTGACGTGTATCGCCCCGCGCTGCGCGCCCCAGGCGGGGTCTGTTGGTCGCAACATGAGGCTGAAGGCATGGCGCCCCTGCAGGCCCTGCTCCTCCTGCTGCTGCTGCTGCTGCTGCTGCTGCTGCTGCTGCTGCTGCTGCTGCTGCTGCTGCTGCTGCTGCTGCTGAGCGCCACCAAGCCGCACCGCAGCGCCAAACCGCAGCGAGAGCCATCGCAGCTCCCCCTCAGCATTCCCGCCCTCGCCCGCTGCGCCCGCCGGCGG
>NW_014011941.1:2007-12825 GCF_000611645.1 Monoraphidium neglectum
GCGCGGGACGGGCGACGGGCGCCCGTGGCGCCACGGGTCGCCGGGACTGCGTTGGTGCCGCTTCTGCGCTCCCCTGCGGCGGCGGCGCAGCGGCAGGAGTGTTCGCAGCATCGACAGCGTCACCGGCGCCGCCGCTGGGCACTGAGAGGACAACAGCGGCTGCGGGGCTCATCAGCGCGAACCGCCGCACCGTGGCCCCCGCCGCGTCGACGCCCTCATAGGCCTCCAAGAACTGGGGTAGGGCCCCCACCAGTTGCGAGTACTGCCGGCTGGCGGCCTCCAGCACGGCGGACAGGCCAAACCCCCTGGGTGCAGCTTCCTGCTGCCGCTGCTGCTGCTGCTGGCCGCCGGCGCTGCCTGGTACCGCGCCCGCCGCGGCCGCCCATGTCGCGTGCAGGCGCCGCTTGATCTCCTCTGCGAGGGCCTCTGGCAGCGGCGGCTCCCCCCGCGCCGCGACAGCAACCGCCGCGGCCGGCGGCGGCGCGCGGAGCACGTCTGGGCCGAGCGTCAGGCGGAGGGCGAGCTGTTCTACGTCGATGCGCGTGCCACGGGGCGCGGGGACCACGGCGTCGACGGTGATTGGGAAGGGCGCGTCGGGGGTGCCGGCTGGGGCCTTGCGGACACGCAGGTGCCCGTGGGCGGCCTTGAGCTGCTGCAGCTCCGCCTTTGATAAGGGCAGGTGTTCGGGGCGCGGAGGGGAGGCGAGGGGATGCAGAGTCAGAAGAAGAGGGCCTCGGGGGGTCGCACGCTGCTGATGTGGCGAGGGACACTAGGGCGCAGCAGGACGCAAAGCGAGTGAGCATGCGTGCGGCGCCTGCTCACTTGGAGGGCCAGACCACGTTCAGACGGCATGATTGTGCCAGATGTCTACCTATGCGCTACCGTTTGCTAAAAGAACTGCGACACCGCAACACGGCACAGCACGAGGTGCTGCGCTGCTGCAATGCTGTCGGAGCGGTCGCGCTCGCTGGGTGGGCGCGTGGATCATGAGATGTAATTTGACTATCTCCAGGCTGATATCAGTGGTTTAAACGACGCAGAGCTTGCGCTTCTGTCGAGCGTAGAGCGCTGAGCCGATCTAAGTTGCGAGCAGCGCTTGTGCACCTTGCAATATGATAATTGCTCTCCTATCGACAGGTGTGCAACCTTGGTTGCGACGCAACATGCTAGCAGCATGGTGGTCACCGCAGCGGAAGTCGGCGATGATGTCAGGGCACTGACTCACGGTGGGCTTGCTGTCCGTTGCACTGAGCACTGCACTGAGCACTGCTCCCAGCACCGTAAGCGACCGAGGGTAGCCAAGTGTTGATATGGACAAGGGGTTTGATCGTTTGCAAGTACTACACATGGAAGCTGGTTGCAGATCTCTGGCCGCCTCCGCTCAAGAATCATGCTGAATTCAGACAGACGGCAACCTGTGCTGCGGCCAGGAGCCAGGATGATATGGTGCCTGCAGTGGGAGGCGTGCGCTGCGGTCTGCTACAGCCCTGGCCACAGCCTCGTTCAGCTGCTGCTTCTGCTCTTGAAGCTGCGCCAGCCCCCTCCGCAGCTGTTTGAGCCTGCAGCCCAAGACGTGCACGAGAGGCACGCCAACACGTGGCAATGGGGCGGAGACCGGCTGAGTGTGAAAACCGTGTAAGATTAGCCTGCCAGCGCGCAAGGAACGAAATACAGACTGCAGGAGGACTTGACCTCCACATTCCTAGAGAGTCGCAGCCCTCGCAGGTCAAACTCACCTGGCGTCGTTGACCCTCTGCTGCCGCGCGGCCTCAAACACCTGCTGCTGCCGCTCCGTCCTCGACGCCTCGGCCTCCTCCGCCTCCCTCCGCGCCTTGCCGGCTGCCGCCTCCGCGTCGGCGCGCGCCCGCCCATTTGCAGCGCGCGCCGCGTCCAGGTCGCCCAGCAGCTTCTCTTGCTCAGCTTCAAGCTGGGTGAGCTGCTTGGCCAGCTCGTGGGGCCGGGTGGCAAGCTGCTCCTTCTCGTGCTGCTCCTGCAGGGCTCTGATCCTGGCCTCCATCTGCAAGGTTTTTTTTATGGGTTGAGCAAATGGGCGTGGTCAAGAAGGTTCAGCGCAGGCAGCACTGCCGACAGTTCTGCACCTGGGCAACATAAGCAACAGGACTGCCGACGTCGGTGTCGATGAAGCATCACCAGCTCTTCCAGCAGAGTTTCTGCCATTCCGTGTGCGTCAGCGTGTCAGCCGGGGACAGGCGCATGCATGCGCCAAGTCACCTCGTCAATGTCGCCTTGGATGACCCGCGCGCCGCTGCCCAGACCCTCCACCCACGCATCCATGGCAGCAGAGAACCCCGCGCAGCTCTCACGCTCCTCATCGCATAGGACACGCAGAGACGCGAGCCGCTCGTCGGCTGCGCGGCGCTCTGCCATGAGGCTGCAGTGATGAAAGCAGGGGGCGGTTTGGTTAGCTGATGGGGGCGGTACGCCGTGGTTGTGTGCGAGCCCTGCATAGCATTTTGCCTCACTTTTATCGCAATACTATGCCTACTCCAATCGCAAGAGGTCGATCTTGACCCGAGACAGCACACGTCACCATCAACCCGCTTGCCTGGCCAGAGGAGGCTCAGCCGCTGCTTTGCGCCGGGCTGTCTCAATCGCGGCCTGGTGCTGCAATGCCGCCAACTGCGCGCTTGCGCGACGCTCTTCCTCGCGTGACAGCTGCAGAGTCAGCCTCGCCTGCACGCGGTGCACAAGCATGGTGGGTGAGGTGGCACGGCTGGCGGAGCGCTCCGCGTGCTCTGACATGTTTCACGCACGCTTTCGGCGGTTTCAGCGTCCAGCTGGGCCTGAAGGTCCCTGTGACGAGCTTTTTGAGACTCCAAGTCGGCCTTCCGTGCCGCTACCAGGTCCTGCGAAGTAGATATCGATAGGCGGAGATCAATTCGTGTCCTCGTGCTGCTGGCATTCAGCAGCCCTCACTCATAAACGCACTGCGGTGTTGCACAATGTAATCTGCATCATGAGTGCGTCCGCCATGGCGGCCCCAGCTGTCGCAGCGCGGCTTGGCGCCAAGATCGCTCCCGAGGCGCTGCGCAAACAGCAGCACACTGAATACCAATTGCCGTTGGTGTATGCATGGGCGCCTGACATGGGTGCATAGTGCGTCACGACACCATGCGTACTGCGATATGCGATTCGGCGCATACACTGTCTCTCCCAATTCCATGTGCGCAACTCGAGCTGCTCATTGTGAAGGTTGCAGAATTGGCCTGTTACATGCTTCTGCAACCTCTACTGCCTTTGCAAACGCGCCCAGTCACACGTAATATGTCAATCGAAGTGCGTGCAACCTCTGACGCGCGCGCAATGCACATGCTCCAAAAGCTGGCCCAAGGGTCTGGCAAGCGCGCCTGCCGGCCGCGCTGACGCCTTGTCCTGCATGTCGTCATGTGGCGCGCCAGTGGTTCTCGTCGCAGGTGGTGTAGCAGTGCGCCTCGTTCTGCAAAAAGGTCAGCGCCGCCTCCACCTGGGGCCGGGCAAAGCCCCGGGGCCCGAGGCGCCCGCAGATCTGCAAGCGGGCAGAATGCACTCAGTGTGTCAGCTGCGCTGGTTGCGACTCAACATACTTGACCACCAAAAACAGGTGGAGCGTTTGGGCACTCCCAACAGCATGTGTATGCGCCCTGATGCGCACAACGGCGCCGGTGCGACCCCGACCGCCTATTCCGCACACTCACGTCGTTCACGTGAACGCCCGAGTCGCCGGTGTTGGGGTCTGACACTACCTGCAGCACTGCTGACGCGCAGGGGTCCATACCGGGTGGCCCAGCCACTGGCGCACCACCGCCATAGCCGCCGCCCTGCTGCTGCTGCGGCTTCTGCTGCCAGCCTCCTGTGCTCACGTAAGTGCCGGGGTGCGAAAGGGCGCTGTTGGTGTTGCGGGCAAGGTACGCATCGGCCAACAGTCACGGCGGCGCCAACAAATACAAGTCCTGTGAACAGCTGAACAGCCGACCCCGCTACTCACCCGCCGCTGGCCCGCTGTACGAGTTGATGCCGGCCTGCTGCTGCTGTGTTGCCCCGCCGGTGCCAGTGCCAGCGCCCTTGGCGAGGTGCATGTGCTGGAAGATCGCCTGCAGGCAGTGGTAAGTCACCTGTGTGCATATCGGCAGGGCAGAGAATCGTTGTGACAGGGGTTGAGAACATGTGAGCGGAGACCTGGTATAGCGACTCAACATACCATGATGTACTATGCAAAGCACAAGCACCGCAGGCCTTGCTGCTTGCAAGCACCTGACCTCACCTCGTTGAAATCGTGCACCACGCGCACCGCAAACGCGCTGATGCTCCAGCTGCCCTGGAAGGCGCGCATGTGGCCGTAAGTGCGCACGTATGTGCCCGGCCGCAGCTCCGCGACCTTTTGAGGGACGGCCTGCGGCTGCACGGCAGCAGCGACAAGTTTGCGAGATGAGGTGGACATGGTGGACATGATGGCTTCAACCGTGAAAAGCCGTGATGTCCCCCAATGCACAGTGCTCAGCTTATTTGTGACCTGATGGTCACATGCAAACGCCAGCGCGCCAAGACTCAAAGCTTTATGCATACCCCTGTTGCAATGGCTGCGCTCACGTCACTGTCGACGCTGTCCACAAAGTAGGTGATGCTGATGACGCCAGTACCGTCTGAGATCTGCAGGTCGATGTTTCCGGCGCGCTCTGCGCAGCTGACCACCTTGCCAACCAGCGTCACCTGGGGGTTGTGCCGCGCGCAGCCGCAGCAGGTCGCAACACATGGATTATTCAATGGAGCCGTGGGGGTTCAGGCACCCGCCCTATGTGAGCACGCGCCTTGAGTGTTGCAAGGTCACTCCTTTGCAACATGCCATGCACATTGCCTTCCGGCTACATTATTCGCGCCCTGCGGTGCGCCCTGGTCAGCTGCACGCCAAGCACAATGGCGAATCACAGCCCGGCTCGTCACGCACGCATAACGCTGCTCCTTGTAGCGGCTGAGGGCCACCCTGCGCTGCTCACGTTGGAGAGGTCGGCACCGTCAATGACCAAGTCCTGGTCAGGGGTGCTGTTTGCTGCAGCCTGCATTCAGCGTGCACCAGGAGTGAAGTCGCAGTTTGCGTGTGCGATGCAAGCGGCGGGACTGACTGCATGGACCTCCTCGTCGAGGGGGTCCAGCGGGGTTCAGCTGTGCGAGCGGGGGGTGCGTGCGGCAGTGGGGGCTGCGTCTCCAGCTGCCCGGGCCCCAACACCCGCGCCATGCTCACTGTGACCAACTGGCGGATTGTTACAGCCCGCAGCGTCTGGTCCCTGTTCTGCCGTCCCTGCAGTGTCGGCGCGCGTTTGAAATTGGCGAGCAGCGGGAAGCGGCACTTGTTGGGCGCAACGGGAGCTTGCTGAGCTTCATCGAACGTTGATCAAATCACCATGGCCTCGTCACGCAGGCGTACGCGCCGTCCTGATCCTTGGCGGGCTTTTCTCGCGGCCGCTCACCTTGCCCCCGCTGCCCTGCCCGCCTTCACTCGGTTGCTGGCTTGAAAAACCACCCCCACCGAACTCGAAGCCACCTCCGCCGAACATCGCCATGATGGGTGTGCTGCGCAAGATCAACAGCTGGTAGAGGTGATCGTGCTGGATTGAGGCCCGTGATCGTGCTCATACGTATAGTTGTTACAACAAAGTTTCTGATTGCACTCGCACGAAGCTGTGTATACCACCTCATTGGTCCCACACTCCCCGCTGGTCACACCACACTGTAGACACTGCCGGGCAGGCGTTTCCACAACAAGGCAACTGGATCACTTGCGAGGTACCTTCCCAACACTATACAATACAAGAAGCACGGCGCTTGGAGGCGTCGACCGGCACTTCACAGCACGACAGCAGTCTGCAGCAGGAGGTGGGCTGAGGGCAGCGGGGCGCACCCAAACTGCTCGTTGTAGCATATTATGTCTCTTGGGATGCTGCTCCTCTGCAATGGCCGGACGGGGAGGTGCAGCAGCAGAAGGGCAGTGCTGATTGCCGCGTGCGTTTCGTTGCGGGAGCCGGCGATCGGCGGCCAGGTTGGGCCTAAGACGCGCGCCAGGTGTTGGTGTTCAGGCCATCAATTGCGCAAGAAGGGCGCGAGCCAAACGGTGGAGCGGCCAGCAAGAGTGAAATAGGGCGACTTCTGGCAGCCTCCTCGGCGAGTGCAGCACCCCATATATAAATCAATCACGCGTGGCAATTGAAATCCTGCGTTACTGGAAGGGCAGACGGGCTGGCGGGCCCGCCAGGGTGTGCTGCTGCTGCACGTGCGCGGCGCCGCTTTGGGATTGCACGCTGCATTCCGCCCACGCTCCCCCTGCACCCTCTGCGCACGCAGCTCAGCGGCTGGTTGCCGGGAAACATGCTGTCCTCCATGACCAACCGGGCGCCGGCCCAGCGCGCGGCCGTGCGCACCCGCGGCCCCCAGCGCGCCGCGCTGCGCGTGTGCGCCGTCGCCACCACCGCCAAGAAGGACGCCGCTGCGGCCCCTGCCAAGGTGCGCCGCGCGGCAGCAGCGGCGCGCAGCTGCACCCCCTCGCTGTGCCGTGCTCCGACCCTCTCTCGCGCGCCGTCGGCGCGCGATCGCGCCTGATCCTCCCTCGTTTTGCTGCCCCCCCCCTAACCGACAATCTCCATCTAAATCGCCCACCCAGGGCCTGATCACACCCGAGGCGGCGAAGGAGGTGTACTATGACATGGTGCTGGGCCGCGAGTTCGAGGAGATGTGCGCACAGGTGCGCACAGGAGCAGGGTGGGGCGGGGGCGGTGCGGGGCCGCCGGCAGCGGCCGGAGGGCGCCGGGACCCCGCTTCGGACGACCGGCGCGCGCTTGCCGGGCGCCCGCCGGCGCGCCCGCCGCAGGCGGTGTTGGTGCACATGAGGGAGGGCGCGGGCCACGGGACACGTGGTGGGCGCGGGCGTGTTCCAGAGCCGCTCGCAAACCTTGCACACCTGCCCGGACTGTGTGCGAAACCCGCAGGCATCGCATGTTTGTTTTGGTACCCTGCGATCCCCACATGGCACCCCTTCCCCCAATACACACACACACGCGCACACACACACACAAACACAAACACACACACACACACACCTGCGCGTGCGTGCCCAGATGTACTACCGTGGCAAGATGTTTGGCTTTGTGCACCTGTACAGCGGCCAGGAGGCCGTCAGCAGCGGCGTCATCAAGCTGCTGCGCCCGGACGACCACGTCTGCTCCACCTACCGCGACCACGTGCACGCGCTCTCAAAGGGCGTGCCCGCGCGCGAGGTGCGCGCCGCGCGGCGCCGGTGCTGTGCCGAGGGGGGCCCTGGGGGCTGTAGGTGACGCCTGCGGCGGCAGCGCGAGCGGCGGCAGCGTGCGGAGTGCATGGTGCTCGCAAGACGAGGCGAGCAAACGAGCGTGTAGGGATGCATTTGATGATTTGCGGCGTGCTCTTCTGGCCTTGCCTGCTTGACTCGCAGATCATGGCCGAGCTGTTCGGCAAGTCCACGGGCTGCTGCCGCGGCCAGGGCGGCAGCATGCACATCTTCAGCGCCAAGCACGGCGTGCTGGGCGGGTACGCCTTCATCGGCGAGGGCATCCCCATTGGCGTGGGCGCCGCCTTCAAGAGCGCGTACAGGTGAGGGCGACAAGGCTGCAGAGGTTATGTGCGCGGGGGGGAGGTCAGGTGGCAGAGGGCAGCAGGGGGGTGGTCGGGAGCACGTCCGCTGCTCGGCGTCCGTTTGGTGTGCAGTCACATGCTGCATTGCGACGAGCCCGCTGGCACCCGCCATGCGCTTTTCCACCTGCGATCCGCGCCCCCCCCCCTCGACCCCACAGGCGCAACGTGCTGGGGGATGAGAGCAGCGACAGCGTGACGGTGTCGTTCTTCGGCGACGGCACCTGCAACGTGGGCCAGTTCTACGAGTCCCTCAACATGGCGGCCCTCTACAAGCTGCCCCACATCTTCGTGGTGGAGAACAACAAGTGGGCCGGCCTTTTGGGGGGGATGGGCTTTGGGAGGGCCCGCAGGGTGCAAGAGGGAGCAGGAGGGGGTGGCGCACTTGGGGCGCGGGGCATGGCAGGAGCCGGCGCGGATCGGCGGGCGGGCTGGCCGGCGGCGTGTGGGCGGCGTGTGCGCGGTCGGCTGAGCGTGCACAGCGCGGGGGTGTCGGCAGCGGGGTCGCTGGCCGGCAGCCGGCGCCAGCCACCGCGTGATGGCGCCTTGGCCATGCGCTTCGTGATCACACGCATCCACGCGCCGGCTGATTTGAATTTACGCCAGGTGGGCCATCGGCATGAGCCACGGCCGCGCGACCAACCCGACCCTGGGCGATGAGGACCCTTACATCTACAAGAAGGGCCCCGCGTTTGGCATGCCCGGCGTGCACGTGGATGGCATGGACGTGCTCAAGGTGTGTGTATGGGGGGGGGCCTGCGGCCAGGCCGAGGTTCGGGGCGCGGCGGCAGCTGCGGCAAGTTGGTGCAGGGGTGTGTGGCCTGTGGCGCGGCGCGGCCGTCGCCAGCGTCCGCATATAGCCTCGCTACTCAAGGCCCCAGCAGAGCAGGGCGCCATGACCAGGAACCTGGAGCCTCCCCCCCTTGCCCCTGCGCTCCCGACGAGGCGCGCCGCGGCTCAGGCCCTACCTCAACCCCTGCCGCCGCCCCCTCCGACCTCCTCAGGTGCGCGAGGTGGCGCAGGAGGCGATCGCGCGCGCCCGCCGCGGCGACGGCCCCACGCTCATCGAGGCGGAGACCTACCGCTTCCGCGGCCACTCCCTGGCGGACCCCGATGAGCTGCGCAGCAAGGAGGAGAAGGCCAAGTACGCGGTGAGCCCCCAGGGACAGTTTAGGGACATCGGGTGTTTTCTTGGTTGGGGTGCGGTCGGTCAGCCATGGGTCGGACGGCCGCCGAGGACGGCGGGTGTTCCATTGGTTGAGTGCGGCTGGCTCTGGAGGCGGGATGGCTATGAAGGCTGCAGGCCATGTCTTTGCTGGGTCTCTGTTGTTCTTGGGCGGGGGGGGGGGGGGTTGGCGGGGTGTCCAGGCACGTGGTGCGTTGAGCCTGCGGCACCTGCGTGCTCTACAGTGGCCGCGGCTGCGGGACCCCCATTGCGAATCGGCCCAGGCCGTGATGGCAGGCTGCTGCGCGTCCAAGGGCAACTCAAAGCGCTGCAACAGGTGCTCCACCTGACCCGGACGCCACACACACACTGATCGGCTCCGCACCCCTCGCTTTGCCCGCGCGCCGCAACCCTCCGCCCAGGCGCGCGACCCCATCCCCCAGCTGAAGGACTACATGCTCGCCAACGGGCTGGCCACCGAGGCGGACATCAAGGAGATCCACGACAAGGTGATCAGATCTCCAGATCAGTCCTGATCTGAACACGCCCGCCGTGATCAGGGCGAGCTTGCTGCCCCAAAGCCTCGTCTGCATCGCTGCCTCCGCGCTCCTTTTCCCATCCTCAAACCCCACAACAGCGTATGGGACTCAACACCCTGACTCCGTTGAACCCACGCACAATACCTCATCGATTTCTGAATCAACCCCCCTAAACACCCAGGTCATGGCGGAGGTGGAGGACTCGGTCAAGTTTGCGGACGAGAGCCCGAAGCCCGACAAGGGGCAGCTGCTGGAGAACGTGTTCGCGGACCCCCGCGGCTTCGGCATCGCGCCCGACGGCCGCTACAGGTACGCCGACGCGACGACAAACGACCGCGGCCGCTGCCGCCCTGCCGGCCGGGCGCACCGGCGCGCCGGCGGGACTGCCAGACGCCACTGCAAAGCGCTGCGCTCGGCGTTTTGAGGCAGCCAGGCGGTTCGGTGTGTTTCGCGGCTGCAGTTGTGTGGGCAACGGCCGTCATTTTGCCTCTTACCGCCTAGCCGCCTGGTCGTCGAACATCCCTCAACCCAACAACTCTGCTCCCTCGGCCCCTGCCCCTTGCTCCAGGTACGAGCTGCCCGGCTTCACCACGGGCACCGCCCAGGTGTCGTAAGCGCCGCAAGACCATGCAGAAGCAAGGGCCGAGCCGGCCGGCAGCGGCGGGTGCTGCAGGCAGCCGCGGCGCGTCGGTGCGGCCCAGCCCATGATTGTTGGGCCGGCCGGCGCCGCTGGCCCCTTGGTCTAGTCCGGACGCCCTTGCGACCGGCCTTTCGGACAGTTTCGGTCTTAGGGACTGCTGCGCTGCGCCTTCCGACCGCTTTTCGCTGGTTTCTGCGCAGGGCATGCATTTGGGCGCGGGGTCGATACTGCGAGCCGCTCCACAACGGGGGCCCGGGATGCTGAGCGTGTGCACGGGCATAGTCTATAGACATATGCAGACATGCAGCACCATAGCACGCGAGCGCTGCCCGCCCCTTGCACGCCTCAAACCTGTCGATGCCCTGTAAGCCACTAAAAAAAGAAACTGCCTGCTGTCTGTGTGCGGCTCATGCTAAGGTGTTTGGTGGGCGAACACAACCATGCTCGTGATTGCGTCCCCCCACCCCAGCTGGCGACAGTTGCAGGGAAACAGCACAGCGCATCAGACAAGTTACATTGAAGGAGCTTGATCAACAAGCTGACCGCAAATAGTCACACATCCGAGGCGCGCTCCCCTGGTACCGGCCAGTCAACAAGTGACCCACGCCGTGCAACGCGTGCATGCTGCGCAGCGCACCGCTTCAACAGACTCTGACGCACACCTGCCGCTGCCCGGTTGCTCACTGCACTTCGGTATCCCTGTTGTGGTCGTCTCCCCCGCCCTGAGCGGCCGCCTCCCACGGCCCCTGGGGCCCCAGCGCCACTTCAGCGCTCAGCCCAGCCTTGTCAGCAGCCAGGCGCCACAGCGCCCGCCCCAGCGC
>NW_014011940.1:0-10652 GCF_000611645.1 Monoraphidium neglectum
CTTTCACGATGTAGAACTTGTCACCCGGGTCACCCTCCCTGATGATGACGCTGCCAGCCGGGAACACCTCCTCGGCAAACGCGTCCACCAGCTTCAGCTTAGCTTCCCGGCTGAGGGGGCTCAGCAGGGGCACGCTGTTGAGGAAGAGCTCGATCTGGCCGGCCTCGCCCTCGGCAGCTTCCTGGACGTACTTCCTGGGATTAGAGGGGGGCGTGAGGGGGTGAAATGCACAGTGTTGCGTGTTTGTTGCATGCGAGTGTGAGTGAGAAGGAAGCGAGACAAAAGGAAGGGTGGAATGCGCGCGCACCCGTTGCGCCGGCTGGGCAAGATCTGAGGGCCGCGCCCCAGCCTGTGCGTGTGACCAAAGCCAAAGCGAGGCGTCCCCTTCCCCTCAAAAACGGCTCCAGGCCCGCTTTTGTGCCGTCCCCCCGCCTTGCAGCGAATGGTGGACCCCCGGCCGCGCCGCCCGCATCCTACTCCTAGCGCTGTTGGGTACCCTTATCCGCATCAACCCCACCTGAACACGTCGCGCTCCAGCACCCACACCACCGCGTCCGTCGTCGCCGCCACCGTCGCCGTCCGGGGGCAGTTATACAGCAGAGACACCTCGCCAAACACGTCCCCCCGCTCCTTGATGTTCACGCGCATGTTCACGCCCTTGCGCCGCTCGAGCACCTGCCGCCGCCGTGGGGCCGGGCACCGCAGGGCCGGAGGGCGCGTGAGTGCGGCCGCTGAGCGGGGGCCGCGGGCGCGGGGGGCTGCTGGGGCGGCGCTGGGGAGTGTTCGGTGGTGGAGGGGCCCAAGCGGGCCAGCCTCAGGCCGCACGCACATGCAAATGCACACACCCATACACACGTGCGCACGCACGCACTTGTGCTCATATGCACACACACACACACACACACACACGCACGCACGCGCGCGCGCACTCCGCGCGCGCACCTCAAACTTCCCGGACTTGACAACGAAAAGCTCGGTGGCCGCGAGCCCGACCTCCCCCTCCTGGATCAGGATTTCCCCGGCCGCCACGGCACGCTCCCACGTGTGCTCCGCGATTTTGCCCTGTGCGGCCCTGTCAAGGCGGCCGAAGAGCAGCAGGTTGCAAAGGGAGCTCTGCGGGAGAAGAGGGGGTGGCGGCGAGGCGCGGGCGCAGCGGCGGGATGAGACGCCCATGGTATGTGGTTGTGCTCGCCCGGCCCCGCCCTGCCTGTGAGGGTCATGCAAGAGGCGCCCGCCCCCTCCCCTCCCCCCCTCGACGCACTCGCGATTGTATGGGAGCCCCTTGGCCCCGTCGGCCCCCCCACCTTCACAAACTCGAGGTCGCCCGGGGCGGCCCTGGGGCCCCGCGGCTTAATCTTGGTATCCGCGGCTTTGGCGCCCTGCGTCGAAATTGGCGGAGGGGCGCGTCGGCCGCAGGTGCACCCGATCGCGGCGGCCGCGTCGCAAAGCGTCAACCGGGCGGATCTGGCGGCGCCCCGCCGCCGCGCGATCGCCCGCATGGCACCCGCAGGCCAGCGCATGCGCCTCTCACCGTGATGGCCTGGAGACGAGCCAGGCCCATTTCGTGGCCAGGCGCGCTGTCTTGCGGAGGGGTTCCATCTCCCGGTTTGCTGTCTGCCTGTCCCATGTCCGCCAGATAGTCTTCGAAACAATAAGCGTTATCTGGAGGTTGGGACGCCAGTTCGACGTGTGCTGGGGCAGCTCTCGCGAGAGCGGCCCGGCAACGAAAACGAGAAGGGCCGGTGATGTGTGGGGAGAGTTTGTACGGCAAGAATAATGGACACAATATCGTCAGCAATGGCGAGGTCGGAGCGCATCCTCCAGATCGGCGCGGTCACCCCCCGCCCGATATAATCGGAAGACAGAGTGACCAATTTGAAACGGGTGACTGTTCCAGGACTTTGAGCTGAATTCACCGACGATCAACCACACCACACTCATCTGACATTGCCCCATCTGCAAGGGCAGGGCTTCATGCTGGTTCACCAGCTGGGCCTGGCCAAGCACCCCAGGCCCAGCCAACGTCTCAACTCCACATTGATGAGCCGACAGCAAGACGCTGAAGCACACCAGCACCTGCAGAGGAGTACATTTGATTTTGGCAGAGCTCGTGCAAGTCCCCTACATTCAAACAGCTGGTGTGCCACAGGGGGCAGCACACAGCCTCCTACGTGGCACGGCCTGCAGGACGGGCGCGCTGCCTGACAACAGCTGCAACCCAGCCCTGTGCATCGGCTGCCTAGGCTCGACCGCGGATATCATTTTGCATGATCCTCAGAATCAACAGCAGGGAGGTGTCACTTACAACCTGCCACAGTTTGCATACCAAAGCCGGGCATGCCCCTCCCGACGGCCCAGCAAATGCCGTCAGGCCTTGACAAGGGCTGACCGGACACGAGTGCAAGCGTGGTTGAAGCCATTGCGTCATCATCGCGCAACGTGGCCAACCGTCAAGTTGGAATTGCAGTGTCCACATGTCAAAAAAGTATGTCAAGCTCGCGCCGCGGAAGCTACCGACGGCGGTGAACGCGCCACTTTGGCGCCTAGTTGGTGCCAAAAAAGTCCTGCGTGTGTTGGCCAGACAATGCATGGCGTACGAGGCAGGTGAGGGGGGACGTTGCAGAAAGCTGACAAATGCGCTATGACCCTCACAAATGGCAGGAGACTGTGCGCATTTGCGAGAGTGCAAACCCACTCATGGGGGAGCTCTCATCCCCCGGACATGCACTCAGGCGACACCCTCATCCGCGGCCCCGGCCTGCGCCCCCTGGCGACGAATGCACACGCACGCGTCCACGCACGCGTGCGACTGCGCATTTGCACACACACGCACGCACGCACGCGCGCACACACACACACACACACACACACACACACACACACACACACACACACATTCACTCACAGAAGCACAAACGGAAGCAGTCAGACATGTCCCCACCTTGAATGTCTTGAGCATGCCCTGCACGTGAGTCAGCTTCAGGTCCCCCGGCGTCTGCTCCACCTTGAGCCGCAGCAGGATGCCGTTGTCCACAACCCCCGCAAACCGCTGGCACTTGGCCCCAGTCGGCCCCAGCTCCAGCCCCAGCGCCCGCATGAACCCCTGGTCCTTGTCAGCAAGGACACACAGCACCTGCCCGGGCGTCGCGGCGATTCGGGGACGGGGTCAGCGCAGGCCGCGTCGGGCCGCTTGAGGGGCTGGGCCCAGCGAGGGCTAGAGCGTGGCCATGCACGCGGCCACCCGGCGCACGGGGCACGGGGCCGCGGCAGGAAGATTGGTGCGCACCCCACATCAACCGCAAACTCCCTTCGCCCTGCGACTTTTGGCCTCCCGCCGCCCTCCGCGCTTCTACCACCACTCAATCCCTCAGGCTCGAGGCCGCCTCTCAGTACCCGGCGCCCGCCCCCCACTCCCTCGGCCCAGCATCCTATGCCCGGGGCGGCGCCGACCCTGCGCCACACTCGAGCCCCTCGGCCAGCCGCGCACCGTGTCCTTGTCAAAGCCGTTGTCCGCCGCCCACTTGCGCACGCCCTCGGGGTCGCCGACAGTGACACACACCACCTTGTCCACGCCCGCCGCCTTCAACTCAGGTATCTGCGCGCGGCGGATCAGGGCCGCCGCGGGGCTCGCGTTTGGCCGGCTTTGGCGGATCGCGGAGAAACACACGCCGCACGCGTGGAGCGGTCGCGAGCGCAACCACTGCCTCGGCGCGACCGCGGCGCCGCGCACAGCTCGCCGCGCCGCTGGGTGCGCATCTGCTCTCAGGCGAGCCCGGGGCGGCGCGCGGCCGCGCGGCGTGACGCCGCGTGGCGGGGCGCGGCTGGCGTGGTGGGGGCTCACCGCGGCAACGTAGCCGGGCACGTGCTGTTCAGTGCAGATTTTGCCGCCGGGGAAGCCGACCAGGAGAGCCTTGCAGCCCTAGGAGTTTCGGGTGGACACGGGACGGCCGGTGCGCTGGGCGGGGAAAACCTCGGCCGAGGCACGACGACGCGCGTTTGCGACCGGGGCGCGCGATGCGCCGCCTCGGCGCCAGGAGCGCGCCTGAGAAGGGGTCCCCTTACTAACGAGGCGCATCGCGTTCCCACATTACCCTGAAAACATCGCCCAGCTTGATGCGCGTGTCGCCGTTTTTCCACAGCCCCAAATCCTCCCTCATTGTCAGGTCCCGCCGCCGCCCGAGCCCGATGTGGCACGCCACGCTGCTGAGGTCGGAGTCTTGGTGGCCCAGCGGCACGTTGTACGTCGGCTTGGCCGTGGCCGGCGGCGCGGAGCTGAATGCGCGGGCGGGACCCGCGGCCGCTGCGGCGACGTGGTAGGGCCTGGTGCCCGCTGCTGCGGCGCCCCAGGCGAAGCGCTCGCACCATGCCAAAGCTGCAGCACCCTCGGCAGAGCAGCTGCTGCTACCGAGGAAACCTAAGAGCCTGTATGTGGCTTGACGCTGCATTGCGATCCCGAATGAGCCTCGGCACAAGTGCGAGGACCTGAGAGATCTTTCCCCACGACAAAAGTATGCACTGAAAACAGATAGATATGTGTAAGCCCTTTTACATATTTGATACGATTCAACGATGGTCGCAGGTGCAACAAGGCCGTGCGTAAATGTGTATGAGACGCTCGCTTGAACCTGCGTGGTTCGCCTGTATCAACCCCATTGTCTGCAATATGAGGGTATTCGTTCTTTACACGACATATCAGAATTCATACGTACCCATCCCTGGGGTTACGTACCAAGTATAGCATTGGATATAAACACGGTGTACAAACGCCAAAACCTCTCATTAGGATTGACAAGGAGATTCTATCATTCTATGCTGCATGCCAGGGAGATTTGGTGGCGCCACCAAAGATTTGGTGGCAAAGCGCAACTTGCACCTCATCCTGCAGTTCGTTCTCGCATGTGCTGGCAGCTGCAAAAACTCTGAGCAAAAGAACATGTTAATCATCGGCTGACAAATCAATGATGTGGGGGCGATGTGTCACCACGCGTGTGGCAGGTGCTTGCAGTGATGGGCAGGTGCTTCATCATATGGCGGTTGTGATGCACCCGCGGATGAACGCGCAGAAGGCGCAGTGCTTCCTTACTACCAAAATCTCCTCCGGCCGCCTTGACATGTTATGCAATGCTATTCAGGGCAAAGCTCCAATGTTCGGATACATGAGCTGCAATAGCAAATGCGACATCAACAGCTTCCACACAAGTATCATTTTGCTCCACATCTGCGTGCACGTCACACCCTGAATCTTGCACCCGGGGCCTTGCAGACTGCGATCTTCAACGCTTTGTGGCCGCATGCCGTCAATGTACCCCCAGCCAGTCCTGCGAGGGCAAGGAGGTATTGAAGTACAGGTTGGTGCTGCGAGCATTTTTTTTTTGTCGAAATGCCCACCGTCTCTTGAAACACCCCAAAACTTCCAACCATTGTGCACTGCGGTAATATGGCATGTTAATTCTCTCTGTCCTTGTCATGACCGTCTGCTTTTGGCTACTCCAACACCTTCTAAAAGCCCACCGGGCAATTGGCCTGATTTGCAAATCATTAGACAGGGTGACAGACACGGTGAGCATTATGCTGTTGTTTTACATGGGTTAAACAGTATTGTGACTTCCTAGATCAGGGCCACTGTCATCAGTGAGGTGCTCGCGCCCCATTTCTTAACCCATATAAACCAAGAAACATTGCATGTGCCAAATAAACAAATCGCTCTGCTTTCATTCAAAGAATACAAATGTCACCTGCTCTGACGTGGCGCAGTTACATACAAGGCATTTTGGATGTGAAACCTCAAAGACTGTTTTGTGGTCGAAGCGGGCCCGGTACCTGCCCCAAAGCCGCTGAAACGTACCTCGTGTAGCGGCAACACGACAGCAGCATTTGATATCGCTTTTCAGTTTCGGCCCCTATGTCCACTGACCCCAGGAGGCTGCTGAGTGGAGAAATGATGTCATCTCCACCTGCAAAGTTGACGAGGTCCTTGTACTCATGGTCCCACCAGGGGTCGTCACTGGGTTCCGACAGCACAAGGACCTTGCTGACGATGAGGGGCAGGATGCGGTGCACCTCCAAGATGGTCCGCCCAGCGTAAAAGTGAAGATTCAGGGACACCTTCGAGCGTCTGTACAGCTTCAGCAGAGCGTCGTCAAACGTGTCGTGGACGAATTTCGTCTTCCATGGGGGCTGGGCCCGAAACGCGTTGATTTGCAGCAGCTTCCTGTCCCGCGTTCCAGTTCCACCCTTTGCGCCAGCAAACAAGATGTCCAAATCGCGAGGTACAGGTGGATACTTGTTCTCCATGTTGCGCGCGTACCCTAATGGCAGGTGCACTGTGCGGTTGACGCCCTTGCCGTTGAGCACCTTGATGTTCTCACGTGAATAGTCCCAGACCATCACCGCGCCCTTCAAGCGCTCGAAAAACTCTGGCGGCCACACCTTTGTCGTGATCAGCTGCTCGTAGTTGTAGGCTATGAAGTTCCTGGGGAGCCTGTAAGGCTGGTGGGCGTCGAACATGATGTACAAGTCGTTTGGGGCCATGCAGGATCTGACCCGCTTGACGTACTTGTGCTTGACCCCAAGCTCCTTCAGCGCCAAATGAAGGCCTTTGGCCACATAAGAAAAGAACTTGTTCTCATCAAGGATGTATACGTTGTATCTGGGAGCCAGCGCGACGAGGTGAGACATCTGATACACATACAGAAGCACTGACCCCAACGTTGGACACCCTGCTAGCTCACCCTGCCAGAGTTTGCGCCACGGTCTTGCTAGATTCGTCCACGTGGGCACCCGACGACATGGGATGATTATCGCCTGGCAAGCTCATTGCTGCATGCATGTGCAGCACTTCGTGCTTGGAGCACACAAACATCCGGGTGATGAGGCACCCGCACAGGAAGCAGATGGCCGCAAAGGCATGGCGCTGCACAGTCTGCAGTCGCAGCCTGCCCCTGCCGGTTGTGCTTGGGCTCGCGAGGGTCCCGGCTGCCATTTGACTCTACCAGTCGATTATTGGGGCGACCGCTGGCCCTAATAATTGTATGCCTCGACTGCCTGCCGCACTGTCTGAATTCGCCCGGTCAGCTTGAGTGCTTAAAAGTCACGTGTGTTAGGACACAGGCAGTTCCTCTGTTCTGGTTGTGCAGACCCGCAGCCCCTGGATCGTGAGAATGATGATGTTGATTTCTGCTCCGGTGACACGGACAGCTCACACCTGCTGTGCGCCACATAATGATTATGTGATAGACTTTTACATCGAATCATCCGGCCTCCGGTGCATTCTGTCTCTCGTCGGTTGACTTCACGAACGTCGTCAGCCGAGTTGATGTGAAGTCGCTTGAGAAGCCCGCCGCGCGGAGGCTCCGGCGGAGGCTGGATAGTGCTGCGAATCAAAATAAATAGATACTGAAGCTTGCAGATGCACACATCTCGCGATGGTTGACTCCAGTGCAACTGCTGGGTGATCTGATGATGTGCGCTGCTGACCTCAGGACACCACGCAGCGCAGTTACAGAAGGGGGCACCCACAGAGGTTTCTAGGAGTCTTCGCACGAGCACACGCCTGCAACATCATGCGACAAAGAAGGGGAAGCGGCCGAGGCCATAGTATGCAACTGCGTGCCTTGGGAAGATGGGTTCTGCAGCACCCATGGCCAGGGGACCACACAAAGCTAGCTTTACCGTATGCAGGCTCACAGCCATAGGCGCGGAGGTCCAGCATTTGGATTTGCCAACACTCGTCCCCATATAACAGGATCAAGCTATGGCGCAGAGCGAGCATGAGTCGTCCGTGCCACCACAGCCCAAATCAACATCACCATGCCTTGATCAATGAACTCGCCGCCCGAAACAGGGTACCCCTTCGCACTTTAGTAAGGTGTGTGCCTGCTACTGCAAGTTTCAAGCGATATTTTAAACAATCATGCATGCCCTCTGGGCCTGCAAGGCTTCAGAATGTTATTGAAGCGCGTCACCCCACAAGTGAGGTACAGTGACAGTTGTGCAAAACTTGTGCACATGTCAGAGGCCCACCCACCGGCTGTCATCACGCCTTGCCCTGGCAGAAGGGCACACTGGATGTCACAGTGGAGAAACCCCCCTTTTCAGCAGTCATCGATGGCTGCAGCGGCACCCACGCTTAGTGTGACGGCGAGGTGCCACCCTGCCTGTGCTGCCAGACTGACAAGGTCTGGCCCCTTGTCAGGATCGCATACAGCGGGTGAGCACACGAGATGCGAGAACGCGAGCTAGATCTTTACATATACATATATATAGATCTTTACATATATATATATATATAGGTGTTGGTTTGGTGCGTGTGCGCATGCCGTGGCGGTTTGGTGTGAGACGAGAGGAGCACGCAGGGCACGTGGAGTCTGAAGTTGTCAGGTGCACTTGGCAGCACGCAGCGCTTTGACGTGTGGCAGTCGCGCAGGCCAAGGTATGTACACAAACGTTACAAATGCAACACAGCAGGCATTGGGCGGGCTGGGTGCGCCGCAACGAAGTACCCCTCCTGCACCAGAGCTGCGGGAGTGGAAGCGCTTGCAGCTGGCAGATCCCCGCAGTCACTCGGCAGTACAGTAGTGGCAGTCGGTCCACGCTGCACACCAGCGTGTATCACACCTCTAGCCGCGCAACCTGACACGCGTGTCGTCGCGCGCCGTCCTGTGACGCATGGCAGGGCTGGCCGTTCCAAGTCAAGCCCTGAGAGAGCCCCGGGAGCCCAGCGGTCAGACGCAGGACAGCATGAATTGTGAGATCCTCGAGGTATCATAATTGAGTCCTGAGGGATGACAGGTTTAAATATGTTTCAGACTTGCGTGCATGACCTCGCGCGCAGCCACGCTTTGCGGCCGTGGCGCACCCAGCACAAGGGTGCTGGCGCTCCGGGGAGCTGCATACCCCCCCCCCCCCGGGGTGTCCTAGACGAGTGCATGAGGACGTCCTCATCTTGGGAGATGCAGGCTGCTGGGATCAGAAAGCCAGCAGTGCGCAATCACAGCGCACGTTGACTGCCGCACATCCTTCTCCTGTGGCGGCGGGTCACAGCCAAACAGGCGAGGAGCGGTTGTGGCGAGCGTTCCCCACAAGCTTCAGGGTCCCGGCGCGCAGCAGGCAGGCCTGCATGGCGGCTTAGGCAGCACATAAAGCAACTCCAATTTGGAGCCGTAAATGGCCGTGGGGGGGTGGGGGGAGGTGTATGCTGTCGAGTCTGCCGGCGCGTGTTGGCCCGAGGGAAGCGAGGTCCGGTTCTCGCGGCTGTTTTGCCAGGGGTTGACAAGGCTTTGCATCGCCCCCATCCTGCGGGGGACTGTTGTCCAAAGGGCGGAGTCTCAAAGGTCATTATGACAACGTGAACTTTTGGACCTGCCCCAAGAACCTGCCTTGAATGTGGTGAGCTGCACAGGAGTGGACACCTCGAGCCAACGTGCTGAGCATGTGGCCGGGTGACCCTGTCACTGAACCTCCGCTGCCGCAGCGGTGTCTGGATTATTGAGATCCCACATCTGGTTGCTTTGTTGAGCGAGTCCGCGCTCTGCCCTTGCCCACACCGATCTCTGACAGAGCGAGTCGGTGTGTCTCGCATATCAAAATAGAGTAACTTCAAACCAAATTGGAATATATTCGTTATCTTCTGCGACAGACACTACACCCACCGCTCTCCGGCGCCGTCCGCTCACCAGCCGTCGCGCCGCGGGCAGAGCGCGAGGTCGCCGCGCGCGCAGGCGCCCTGCCGCCACCCCAGCCCTCGCCGTGCGGCCCCGGCCTCGCCCCCTCCCAGAGCATTATGGCGTGCCCGCCGCACCCCTACGGCATCAAGCCTAACGGCCAGGCCTTCCTCGAGGCGTGCGGCGACGCGCGCGGGCCGGGGCTCGGCCACATGGGCGCGCTGCCCGATGAGGTGCTGCTCCAGCTGCTGTACCTGCTGCCCGCATCCGACCTCCAGCGGCTCGGCATGGCCAGCAGGGCGCTGTACGCGTACTGCCACTTCGACGAGCTGTGGAAGGCGCTACTGCTCGAGGTGGGTGGTGCATGCAGCGCCCATGGCGGGGGGCGCTGCCTCGCACAGCAGCGGCAAGGGGGCGAGCGGGCGGCCGGCCGATCGGCGTGGCCGGGAGAATGCGTGCAGAGCGCGCGACACGCAGGCTGAGGCGGCGCGCAGCGGCGTGGACTTCGCCACAGCCTGGGCGGAGAATCGTCACCCGGGCGCCCGGCCACGCCCTGCGCCTGCCGCCCGCGCGGCCCCCGATGTCTTATAGGGCCTGCCCGGCGGCATGCAGTCTTGGCATGGCAGCTGGCGCGAGACTTACCTGCTGCACACGCAGCGGCGGTACGTCGCCGGCAGCCATCGGGCGCTGGCGGTACGGGGGCTGTACTCGGACCTGCTGTACCGCCCCTGGCTGTGCGCGACCGCCGAGCTGCTGCCGGAGTGGTTGGAGGTCGAAAATGTCGACAGGTAGCGGGGCCCGGAGGGGGGGTCTTGGGGCGGGCGAGTGGGTGAGGAGGGGTCGCATGGGCAGGACGGGGCGAGCGGCAGGGGCCAGCCCCAGGACGCGCTACGGCCCTCACATCCGCCCAGGCTCGCACGCGGCGCGCCGCCCGGCCTGCGGCGGCGCCGCGCCCTGAGGGAAGCTCCCTTACGTCGACCGCCGCCGCCC
>NW_014011940.1:10956-12751 GCF_000611645.1 Monoraphidium neglectum
CCCCTCCCCCTTCCGCCCGCCAGGCGCGCTGACCTGTCGCTCGAGGAGTTCAGGGAGCGGTACGAGGCCCCCAACCGCCCCGTCATCATAACCGACGCCGCGGGCCGCTGGCCGGCCGTGAAAAAGTGGACGCGGCAGCACCTGCTGCAGGCCTTCGCCGGTCGCGAGGTGCGCCGAAGCCGCAGTCACCGCCGCCGCTGCCGCCGCCGCCGCCGCCGCCGCCGTCCCCGTCGAGTTCGCCGCCTTGGATCCGCGCCGGGGGCCCCGCCGCGGGGCACCCTCATCTCTTCCCTGTCGCCTCCGGCCGGCCCCGCCGCCAGTCTCAGGGCCCGCTGTTGCCCAGCCTTGCGCGCTGGCGCCGGCCCCTGTGCTAGATGCACCAACGCAGCGCCGGCCGCTCCCCGCTCAACCCCGTCTGAGCAACCAAATCGCTCCAACTGGGAACGGGACCAGGTGATTGTGGGCAACGCGGCGATGCGGCTGGCGCCGTACTTGGCTTATGCAGACAACAACACGGATGAGATGCCGCTCTACATGTTCGACAAGGTGAGTGGGGGTCGGGGGCTGCAGCTGCCCACGGGCGATTCCTCCTCCTCGCCACCCCGTTGCGTGCCGCTGACGGCCGATGTTGTTCCTGGTGGCGGGACGTATGATGATGTGGCTGGGCAATGCACCTCTGTACGCGTGCGCACGCACACACACACACACACACACATACACACGCACACACACACACACACACACGCGCGCACGCGCGTGCGCGCACACACACACACACACACACACACACACACGCACGCACGCACGCACGCACGCACGCGCACTACACACACACACAGACACCACGCACACACACCATCGTCCCCAGGCCTTCGCCCTCGCCGCCCCCCAGCTGGCGCGCGACTACTCGGTACCTTCCTATTTCTCTGATGACCTCTTTGAGCTCTTAGGAGAGGAGGGGCGCCCCGACTACCGCTGGCTCATCATAGGGCCGCGGCGCAGCGGCAGCTCATTCCACGTGGACCCCAACGCCACGAGCGCCTGGAACGCAGGTGAGGGGGTGGCGGACGGGAGGGGCTGGGAGAGGGGCACACACACGCACACACACGCACACATGCACACACATGCGCACGCACACACACACACACACACATGTTTGTGTGTGTGTGTGTGTGTGTGTGTTTGTGTTGGCATCATGCCCCCCTTTTTCACTTGAAGGCAACCAACGTCTCCACCTGTTGTCTGGCATTGCTTGTGCCACCACGTCGCCGGCGCCGCGTCAGCATCCCCCCTGCCCCCACCTGACGCCTCCTTGCCTTCCACCCAACGCCGGCCTACCCATCGCCCCGCGCGCCTCTCCTGCCGCCGCGGCAGTTATCACCGGCGCCAAAAAGTGGATCCTTTACCCGCCAGGTGATCTCTCAATGGGTTGTTGAACCCGTGGGCAGGCCTTTGCTAGGGGGGCACGCGCGGCTGCACGGGGGGTGTGGCGCGCGGCTGCCCGGCACCTTCCCAGGGCCGACTTGCAGCCGAGAGGCGGAGCACGCCCAGACCCGATTCGCAAGCCGAAACGTTGCGTGCGTGCCTAATTAAACCGCGAGCGTCTCGGCCTGCACCATCAGAGGGAGCCGCCTGCTGCGCGGTCGGCCTCAGCGACGCAGGCCCCTACTTCCGTCACCCCCCCCCCACTTCCCCTGCCGCCGCCCCTCCCGGCGCCCCCCACAGGCTGCACGCCGCCCGGCGTCCACGTCAGGTGAGTCGCGGCGACGGGCGCCCGGGCCGGGGGCGTCACCCG
>NW_014011939.1:0-2067 GCF_000611645.1 Monoraphidium neglectum
GGGTGGGGGTGGTGGGCGGCCACGCAGCTTGCCACCCAGGTTCGGACCGCTGAGGTTCCGGCCGAGCGGATGCGCGCGCAAAGCTCCGGGCAGGCCTGCCCCGGCCCGCAAACGGGTTCACGCACGCTCTCAGCGCCAGCCCGGCCGCCCAACCGCCCCTCGGCCCGCGGCGCACGCCCCCGGGCGGCCGCACCATTTGTTCACGCGCCGCCCGTCCTCCGTCTGCGTCCGCTCGTTCCTGCGCGCGGGGTAGTGGAGCGCGGCCCCATAATCAGGCGGCGGCAGGGCTGCCGGCCCTCAGCGGCCGTCACGCCGGCGCCGCCACAAGGGCAAAGCCGGCGCCCCACCCACCTGCAATCTCGCGAGCTCTCGTCCTGGCTGGATCGTACCCGATCACCACAGATCAGACCAGATCAGACCAGATCAGACCAGATCAGATCAGGACAGATCATCATAGACACAACCACACAAGGCTTCACCTGTGCTCAACAAAGTAGACCTTTGCGTGCGCGTCGCTGTCTGTGGCCTCGACGACCGCCCCCTCGTTGCCGCCCGTCTCCACTATGATGCTTTCCAGCCTGGTGTGAAAATCGAACGAGGGGGTTGGGACGGCGGCGGGGAGCGCGCAAGATGCGACGCAGCAGGCGCGCCGCCGTGCACATTGGGAGCTCGGTAAGGCACTTCACAAAACAGCCAGGGCGGCAAAACAGACGGGGGGAGGCGGCGCGCCGCCCGGCCTTGGCGAACCGCCGCGCCAGCTGCTCGCTTCACGCCCGCCGCCGCCGTCCCTGCGTCTCGCCGCCCCTGGCGTCCCCTCACCACTGCAGCACCCGCTGCCTGTTGTGGCAGCTGGCGGGGATGGCCCCGAACTTGTTGAAGGGCCGGCTGCTGCTGTAGTTGTAGTGGGCGTCCCCGGTGTCCTCCCCTGTGGCCGCGAGGTGGCGGCTGCCGCTCGCGTCCACCAAATAGAACTTGTGAAACTTTTTTGAGCCGTGGGCCTCCTTGGCCTGCGGCGAGGCGGGGGGTGTGCGGGTCTGGCGGCGGCGCCGGGATGGCGGTCGTGGTGCACCGGCAGCAGCTGCAGTGGCTCACGGCCAGGGCCACGCTCGGGCCGGCTGGCTGCAGGCTGCAATGAATGCTTCGACTTGTGAGATCGGATTTCAACGCCTTTCCAGCGGCTCTAGGTGGCACACCTCCTCGTATCGCGTGAATACAAGTCCATCGATGCCCAGTTCATGCTCCATGGCACACCCTTGCAGCCACACTGCTATCAATAACAACCTAAATGCATCCTTGAATTAGATAAAATTGATGTCACTGCTGCATACAGTGCTGTTCTGTTGTTGTTAGATCGCACTGGGCTCCAGCTGGGCTCCAAGCTGCATGCTATACCGTATCAAGCGGCGAGCTGGCTGATGATCAAACCAGGACGCTGAATTGCTGTCGTCGTTGAGGCCTGACGCTGCTGTTGACCTGCAATATCATGACACACTTGTCACCCGGGCAACACTCCTTACTGCCTACCCGCTACCCGTGCCCGGACCTGACATGGGACAGGAACACTGCGACCCAGGTGAAGCCTTTCAGAGGTACCAGGGCCAACTGAAACGACGCGAGCTGCGCGGCCTGCAGTAAGCTGGTGGCAACCGTATCCGCAGTTCAGATGGCAGACAGCTGGCCGAACAAGTGGAGCAGCACTGTCCTCCCTCAATTTCCCTTCAACCCATCCACCCATGGTCAACGCGTGCACAAAGGATGCTCGTCATCCTCACAACGCCGTTCAAATCGTAGGCGCATGTAGCGCCTGCTTCCAGCCATGCCGTGCAGCAGCTGGGCTTGCAGATTACTTCACTTCTGCCGCTTGCGTGCCAGATACCGCTCCCGCGCCGCCAACACCGCCGACTGGTCGTTACGCCGCTTGCCACCCACAACCTGCTGCTGCTGCTGTTCTTGCTGCTGCCGCTGCTCCTCCTGCTCCTGCTGCGGCTGCTCCTGCTGCTCCTCCGCCTCATCCCGCCGCTCCCTCCTGTCGCCCCTGCTGCTGGGCTGCTCCCCCTCTGCCCCACC
>NW_014011939.1:2800-13177 GCF_000611645.1 Monoraphidium neglectum
ACCACCGCCTCTGCCCCCAGCATCATCCCCACCACCGCCCCCGCCGCCACTGCTGCCATCAGCCTGCCGCGCCTCCAGGGCCAACAGCCGCATCCTCTCATACTGAGACAGCCCCTCCATCGCCTTCCGCCGCCGCGCCGCCGCCGTCTCCTCCGCCCGCTCCCGCTCCTCCTCGTCCGCCTCCTCTCCCCCGCTGCCCCCGCCGCCGCCGTCGCGCCCGCTCGCGCCGGGCGCCTGCTCGGCTTCCCGGGGCTCCTCTGCCGCCGCGCCCGCCGGCGTCTTGGCCTGGCTGCCGCCCATTGCCACGTTCTTGGTCAGCAGATTGGTGTAAAACTGGTTCATGTGGCCCAGCTTTGTCGGGTCGGCGGCCTCCTCCTCCTCGTCCCTGTTGGTGTGCGATTGTAATGCAGGGGCCGCATAGCGGTTGGCAGCGCCGAGGAGGGCCGAGGCCCCGGGGCACGCAGGGGCCGCATGGGAATGCCGTGATGAGGGCGAGCATGTGTGCAGTCCAGCGGTGGAGGGGGAATCGCCGACAGGGTGCCAAGGCAGCGCAGTGGTTGGGCCCCTGCCGGCCCCCGCCCCTCCCTGCCTTGCTGTGCCACCCTCAACCCCCTGCCCCCGCTGCAGCCCTACGAGCTTGTCCCCTGCAGAGCCCGCTGTTGCTGCAAATAGAGCCCCAAACCCCCATATTGCTGCTGGCAACTCCCCTATATGCGGCAGCTTATGCGGCGCCGCCTCACCCACAGGCCCCTCCCCACTCGCGACCTGCTGCCACGAGGGGCCCTTCCCCCCCCTTCTCCTCCCCTCGTCTCCACAGCACCCTCGAGCCCCGGCCAAACCAGCCTTGACGCCCCGCGGAGCCCGGCGCCAGCACATGTCGGAGCTCGCGGCGCCCACCTCTTGCGCTGCGCCTCCTGCCAGAGCTTGTCCTCCTCCAGCTTCTTCCTGTATGCAGACGTGATGAACTTCTCCTCGCTGGCAAACAGGTGGTCCTCCTTCTGGCGCTCTTTGAGCTGCGGCGGCGGCAGCAGCAGGGAGGGGGTGGGGGGATAGCAGCAGTCAAGAGGCCGAGAGGGTGGAGAGGGGTCCGGGAGGAGCGGTCAAGAGGGCGAGAGGGTGGAGAAGGGACAGGCGGGATGATGCGCCTGGGAGGCGGTCCTTCTCAAGCGGCATATGGTGCAGGGCGGGTGTGCTCCATGAAGAGCGCGGTCCTGCAGCACCGAGGCAGGCGGGCCCGCTGCTGCAGCGCTGCGCCACCAAGGAGGAGAGCCGAGACGCTTCGGCCTGCTGCAACCCCCGCGAATCCAACAGCAGCGGCAGCCCCGCACGCGAGGGCGCAGGTAGATGTGAAAGTTCGGTCCACAACACGGCCCCGGCAGGTGCCCCGCAGCTGCCCACCAGCTTCCGCTCCATTATCAGCTCCTGCTCCTTCTTCCGGTTCTGCGCCTGCTCCAGGATGCTGGCTATATACCGCGGCTGCTGCCGCGCCGCCGCGGCCCTCGCCGCCGCTGCGGCTGCAGCGCCTGCCGCCCCGGACGCGGCGCCGCCGCGGCCGGACTGGCGCTCCGCGGCGCGCGCGTCTTCGTCGACTGCGGCATCGTAGTCAAAAACATTTGGGTCCTCTTCGAGGGCCTTTGCCAGCATAGTCTCTACCTGGTGGTTTGGTTGCAAATAGGTGGGACAACATGAACGCCGCTGGCCTGAGCGCGAAGCCCGTTGTGGGATGGCTGTGACCGCTTTCAAGCACGGCGCGCGCAGCGGGGTGCAGATGTGTACAGCAGCTGCATGGTATGCTACGACGGTGCCAGCGACTTGCACATGTCCGTACAAGCTGGTACAGGCGAGTGGGCGGGCATGTCCATGCTGTTTGCATCTCTCAACGCGCGCGCCCGCAGCCCAGTGCGGCGCCATGGACGATGCGCTGCGTCACCTTGGTGTCCGCCTTCTTGGCGTACGCCTGCCGCTGCACCTGGGCTCCTACGGTCTCTTCCTCGCTATCCGAATCACCTCCAAACACGGAGGGTGGCTTGGGGCCTGCGGGGGCTGAGGCGAGACCCCCTCCGGGCTTGCGCACTTGAAGACCATACTTCACGCCCTTCTGTCCGATCACAGGTTGATTTTTCTTCATGATTCAGGGGCTACAGCTCCAGAGCAAAGGAGAAGATCCGAGATCAAAGACGTACGCACTCAATTGTGGTAAAGATAACAAGCTGAGAGATGATTATCGCGTGTGGATTGTCAAGATATTTCCCCGAAAGATTACTCTCGTGGCTGAGGCCCGTGCTATCCGTGTGCAGGTGGCATTTTACTCATGGTGACGCAGGGTCACCGGCAATGCTGTTAAGTGCCTTATGACCTTGCTGTGCAGTCGCCTGGGCAAGCAACAAGCAACGGCGGCCGTTGTGATGTACGCCGTCACGAGCACTGTGACCCAGGTGCGGGCTGAGCAAGCCGAGCCTGGTGCATGGCCATGCAGTTGCCTTGGAGCAAGCAGCAGCCATATAGTATAGCAACAGCGCTTTGCTTGTGCAAGAACGATGGAGCAAAGCAAGCCAGTGGCCAGCTGCTTCAGCACTATCATTAACTTATCATCGACATCATTGACATAATTGCAACGAGCAGCAGCAGCGGCAGCATCACCACCACACGGCAGCAGGTGCAGCGCCGCGCAGCTTGGGGCTTGAACAGCTGAGCGTCACAGCCAAGTTGGCAATGTGTTGAGCGCTTCTAGTTCAAGGCCCTTGGCCGGGGACTGCATGCATACGCCACAATCAGCATGTGCGGAAACTCTGACAATGTCGCCTACTCCAAAAGCGTTTGTGTGTGAAGCAACCACCACCACAGCAGCATCAAACAGGGACCCCCATGCCAGCTCAGCATTCAAAAGTGTGGACGTAGATCAAGGCAGTGCGCGCAGGCATAACAATCCTCTGGAATCCGTAGTCCTTCCCTTTGAATGGCCATGGGCCCGCCGCGCCCTGCCAACAGCGGCCGCCCGCTGCGGCTCCGCAGGCCCCGCCGCCGCGCTGCTGAGCATACACGTACGCGATACGGTTGTCGGTCGGCCCGACGTCGACTGTGGAGCCCGGCGCGACTGTGATGAAGCCGGCTGTGCGCCAGTCGCCTGTCCTAGCGTTGCGCAGGCGGACGAGGGCCTCCAGGGTCACGCCGGCGCAGCTGCTGCGCAGCTGCAGCAAGATGGGCCCCGCCTGCGCGGCCGGCTCTGACCCGCTTCCGGACGATAATGAGCCTGAGGGCGGCGAAGCGCGAGTGGCGTACGCGCTGCGCCACTGTTGGTCCCGCGCCGCGCCGGCGGCGTACAGGCCGTTCAGGGCCGCCTGCTGCGCTATGGACGCCTGCTGCTGCTGGTCGCTCTGCTGGTTGCCCTGCTGGTTGTTCAAATCCATTCCAAAGCGCCCCACTGCTGAGGCAGGTGCTGAACCAGCGCACGGCTTGCACACACTGCACCCGCCGCTAAATGGGTTGCGCACTAGACAACCGCAGTTGCAACCGTCAGACGCCAGCATGCGGCGGCGATGGTCCTCGCCAGTGGCAGCGGCCAAGTCGACCAGCACGAGCAGGGAGAGCGCAGCCCGGCAGAGCGTGATGCGCGTCTCGCGTGCCCTGTGACGTGCACGTGCGTCAAGTTGCAGTAGGTGGCGCAATCACAGCGATCCAGCTAGAGACGAATCAAGTTGGTGCTGCGCGCTGCCATGTGCGTTTTCACAGTCGCCAGGACCCGATACGGTAGCGGGACAGCGACCAAAGTCGTGCTCACATCAGCCGCTTGCGGATTTGAAGCGCCAGGAATCTCATGTTAGAATGTCGGACTTGGATGTGAACCCCGCGCTCATTGGGAGTGGCGTGCCGATCACTTTCGTGTGTTTCAGCCCGAGCCGCGTCCGCATTGGGGAAGGCTTGTAACTCGTGTTATGAAAAGAAGTAGGTGTGCCGCCAGTCACGGCTGCAGAATAAGCACGAAGCCATGCACTGGCCAAGTCACCTGCAACAGACAGATGGGACAGATGCACTCCTCTGGTGACTCTGGTGGCACTGCACGCGCTGCACCCATGTGCCTCCCCACCCCCCCTCCCTTCCGCCATGGCGCCCCCTGCGATCCCGCCTGGAGATTGTGTACAGCACAAGCAACCACCATCGTTGCAGTTGCAACTCACGTCGGCCGTTGCGTGCAAGCAGCATATTTCCCTCGCCTCGCCTTGCCTCGCCTTGCCTCCCATCACAGTAATCATTCAGCTGTGCTGCAACCGTTGAGCCCGGTGAGGGCTCAACGTTTGCAGTCAAGTCTCCTCCTCGCGCGTCTGACCCCCTGTGACCCACCGCCACGTGCGCAACGTTTGGCCCCACCAAAAGTTACACCGCCGGTGGCACCAATGAAAGGGTGATGGGAGTCAAGTCACAAGTTCCAAGCTGGCAAATGCGGTTGTACGTCAAAACGCGCCGGCTGCCCTCCCCAAGCGCGGCCCCCGCCCATGCATGCCGCATTCGGCCCCATCATGCCCGCGTCGATGGCATGCTGCGTCGCCGCAGACCCGGCCCGGGCACTGGCGTTGCAGCATGCGCTTGCATGACCCCTGCTGGGCTTGATTCCGTCTGCAGCAGGCGACCCATGCATGCACGGTCATTGGGGGCCAGCCCCCACTCCCGTTGCCCCTGTGATAGGAGGTGGTGGGGCAAAAAACCGAAGCAGGCGAGCGGCGACCGGAGTTGATTGGCAGTGGGTAGGGCTCGCGTCTGGGCGGGGTGGTGGTCGCGGGCAGGAGTCGGCGGGTCGGGCCCGACCCGCGCGCAATCGCCGATCGATGGTCGGCGCAAGGGGTCGCTCGGCACTCTACGCAAAAGTCAAGGCGCCGGGGGAAGCCGGAGGGGTCGCCGGCGCCATGAAAGAGTGGGGAATGGTGATGCCACACACTAGGCTGGGTCAAGGCACAGGGCGGGCACAGCACGAGGCGGCTGGTGCGTGTTATGAGATGGGGGAAGGACGTTACGCGTCCGTGCAGCAAGGGGACCAAAGGAATCTGGAGGCCGCCCCGCCCCTGAAAGGATGGCAGGAAGGGCCGGCAGGCAGGGCTCGATGCGAGCATCGCCCGAGTGCGCTGCGCGGCCCTACAAAATCGGGCAAGAGAGAGGGCCCCACCGCAGTGCCCTGCCGCAAGCCGCATGGCTCGGCGCCCTCGCATCGCCGGCCCGGCCGCGAGACCGCTGGCCCGGCGGCTCCCTGCGGCGGGGCGGGGGCGGGCGTGCCGGGGATGGCGGGGAGGGCACGAAGGGGTCACAGGTCGCGCGCAGGCGGGCAACGGCGGCAGAGGCCGGGCCGTTGCAACACGAGGCACTTGTTAAGGAGCGGCTGCACCAAATGCACGCGAGGGCCAGTCGGTCCGAGCCCCTGCAGCAGGCAACGCCGCATCAAGGGGTTGGGGCGAGCGAGGAGGGAGAGAAGAAATTGCAGCCGGGAGGGCAGGGCCGCGGGCCCCCGCGCCGCCGACGCGAGTCGGCCTCCGCCGCTGATGCAAGTCGGCGCTGGGGCCACCCTCGGTGGCTGCTGAGCAAGGAGGGGTGGCAGGACAAACATCCCAGGCGCGCAGAGTCAAAAGAATGGTTGTTTACGAGTGACCTTGGCGTGTGCGGGGCCAAGCACCGGCCCGGGCGCGCCACCGCGCGCGCGGGCGCTGTGTCAGCCGACACGGGCCAACCCCGGCCACAATTTGATGAGTGGCGGGTGTGTTACCGCGGCACCCTCCCTCGGCGCTGGGCGCTTGTCGGGCATACAGAGACCGCGTCGCTCGCGTGTCAACACGTGTGAGCGGTGAGGCGGCGCCAACGAGGGGCGCGGGCGCTTGTGCGCGGGCGGGCGGCCCCGCGCAACTGCGTTTGCACACGGGGTTTCGCCGAACCACGCGCGCAGCTTGTGCCGCCTCCACCACGCCCCGCCGCGCGCCTGGGGGCGCCTCCGCGCGCGCCGCCCCGCCCCGCCGCGGAGAGGCGCGTGCCCCAGGCCTACTCAAGGCCGAAGCCCTCCGCGTTGAGTATGGCGAGCCGCAGGCGGTCGGCCATCTTCTCTCTTGTCGCGTACTCCGGCAGCAGCAGCGTGTTGAAGCAGGTGTGGGAGGTGGGCAGCTTCGACGAGTCGGGGCCGTCGCGCTGGATGACGCACTTGAGGCTGCCCAGGCCGCCGATGGGGGACCTTGAGTGGGCAGTGGGGGGCAGGACAAAGGGACGGGGTTTGCACGAGCGTGTAGGGGCCGTGGAAAACGACAGGTGCCTGCTCGCGCGCCGATGTTGCCGCTGCGAGGGTCGACGCGTTTTTGGTTGACGCGCCGGAGCTGCTGCCACGCACGTGACTGGGCAGGGCACACGGAAACCTGCCGATCTACCACGAAGCATCGACCCAGCACCAAACACTTGCGCGGCTTGCGAGGTCCACTGCACCGGTCCAGAGACTGTGCAGTGCCGTTGCGCAGCAGATATCCATTGGAAACATCACCATGGCAGCACTGTGGCATCACTGTGACGTAAATGGGCCCCGCCCTGCCGCACCTGTCGCTGCCTGTGAAGAATTTGAGGTACATCTTCTTCTCATCGAAGCTGAGCTCGTCCCGCACGATGCCCCAGAGCCACTGCACCGCCGTGGAAGCCGCCGAGAAGCCGCCCTCGTACTTGGCGTTGCGCTCCAGCGCGGCGAAGTCCAGGTTGGGGTTGCCGCAGACCTGCGGGGTTTGGGGATGCCCGGGGGTTGGGTCTTGATTGCAAGCAGTAGTCGATCGGTGTTTGCAAGGTTGTGTTTGCAAAAACGCAGATCTCGAGCATGTCCGGGATGGCATGCGCGCGCGGAGTTTTTGTTGATGAAATGCTTGTGTGGGGGGAGGTGCATGCGTTTGGGGGCCAGGCGGGTCGTTCGCCTCTTTGGATGTTAGGAGAGGGGGCCATACCACCTCCGCTTGCGCACGCGGGAGTTTTCTAGAGACAGTCCACACCACCACAATCACGCACTGGCTGCCGCCATACAATACGCAGGCGGCCGGCCGCCCCACCCAGCGGCGAGCACGAGCACAACGCCCGCCGCGGCCGCCCCCGCGCCCACGCGGGCTGCTGGGCGCTCACCAGCCGCTCGACCTCGCAGGCGTTGAAGAGGCGTATGGCGGGGCCGTCGCACAGGATGCGGAACCCGTGGAAGAACGCCTCAAACTGGCGGTGGATGGACCTGAGGGGCAGCGCGGACACGAGGGCCCGGGCGGGGGTGCGCAGGGAGGCGGTGAGCCGTCATCGTCGCCGATGCGGGACCGACTGTCTTCAAGAACGCTGATTTGGGCAGCGGCCTGTTTGCCTGCTCAGCACCAACACCAATTCAGAAAGCAGCCACAATGAAACCCGTCGCCTAGCTGCCTTGCCTAACACCTCCACCCACGACACACCCATAGTTGTCCAGGTCGCACTACACAACAACCTACCTCCCCCCCCCCCGGCAAAAACCACACCCACCCACCTGCGCACACGCATCCACCCACACACACCCAGCCACACATACACACACATACACACACACATATACAAGGACATGTACACACATATACACACATATACACACACGCACACCCCCACCCACAGTGGCCCCCACCTGTTGAGGAGGTAGTCCACCATGAGGTCCACGTACTCGTGGCGGGTCTCCTCAGTCACGGGCAGGTCCTCGCCACCAGGCTTCAGGCTGGGGGACGATGAGTGTGTGTGTGTGTGTGTGTATGTGTGAGGGCGAGAAGGTTGTGGCTGCGGGTTGGGGGTGTGGGATTACAAGGTTTGGGGCTGCGCATTTGTGAAGTGTGGGTCAAGCGCAACCCACCAGCATTGACACAGCGAGCCCAACTCACAGGCCAGCGAGCAGCAGACATGAAACGTCGCCACACGCACACGCACACACAAACACACACACGCGCGCACACACACACACACACACACACACACACACACACACACGCGCGCGCGCGCACGCACACACGCACTCACACACGCACGCACACACATGCGTGACGCCGCGCGCACCTGATTGTCCTGAGGTCCCCGAAAAAGTCCATCTCCACGCTGAAGGTGAGGCAGAAGGTGTCCTCCACACTGTCAGGCCCCTGAGAGGGCCACGCAGCAGGGGCAGCAGCAACGCCAGGAGGGCGGCCGGGGGAAGGGGGGAGGCGTTGGGCAAGAAGGGGCTTGCGGCGGGTCTCGGCGGGCAACGATGAGGCAAGGGTCAGTGGAGCGGCGTGGATGGGGGGCCGACGCCGCCGGCCCGGCGCGCGCTGCCGTCGCGTTTACGCGTGCCCGGCGCCAACAGCAGCGCCTCACAGCGGCCCAAATCCTAGGGATCGCTCGCGACAGGTTGGCCCTGCACGCCACCTGCGCTGCCAATCCGCCTCCTGGGAAGCCGCTCTCTTGTTGGCCCTCCCTGATGCTCTGGGCCCCACGCTTTGGGCCCACTCTTCGGCCCCCTGAACCCCCTAGCAAGGGTTGTACCCTTCAGCAACCACAGCGAGGTGCCCATTGATAGGCCCCCAAAGCACGGGGCCCCACCCTTCAGGCGCAATATAAAGCCCCGCCCCCAAATGACACACATGCACGCACGCACACACTTACACACGCACACGCGCACCTCGTACTGCAGCAGCTGTCTGAGGCTGCGGCCGAGTGTGGGCTGCATGTCCTCCAGGTCCCGCAGGCCGACAGACTGGTGACGTCACCATGACATCATGCGAACGCAGCGGGGCGCGCAGAGGGGATAGGGCCAGGCATGAGAAGAAAATCGAAACATGTCCAAGCAGTGTGCCGGTCAGGCGGTAATCTGTCCATCTGCACACAGGCCCATACGTAGCCCTGCTGCAAAATGCACGGCGCGGAACGTCAGCGACGGGGGGGCGCGCCCCCTTCCCAGAATACACAACAATGAACCCTCGAAAGCCGTGGGCCGGGGTTGGGGGTCGTCACCTTGCCGCCCACCTGCTGCAGCAGCTTCTTATAGAGCGCCAGCGGCAGGGGAAAGTCCAGCAGCACGCGGTTGTATATGGCCAGCCCCAGCACCAGCCCCAGCAGCATGAACTGCTCCTCGCCCTCCTGCGTTATGCGATCAGGAGGGCAAGGCGGGGTCGGCAGCGCGACCCGCGTATGCTGGTACAGAGCCCCGCGTGCGTTTCGTCCGCCCCTCGAACACTCAACGTGACGCTTTCACGCCCGCTCACCGGGCTGCGTGCGCAGACTCTGCCCCTTCTGCACACAAACACAACCTCCCACCAGCACACGCAAAACCCTCGCGCCCGCGCACCAGGCTGCACGCGTTGAACCAGTAGGTGTGGGACTCAGGCTGGTAGACCAGCATGCCGTAGTCCGGGGACAGCAGCTCAGCCACCAGCAGCTGGAAGAACTCCTTCTTGACGCCGCCTTGTTTTGGGGGTTGAAGGGGGGGTTGACGGCGCCGGGGCGGCCGAAGGGATGGAGGCGGATGACGAGAGTGTGAGAGAGAGAGAGTGTGTACTCCCAGGCTCGGAGAAGATGGCCCTTTTCTCGACAGCGTGAGCGCAAAGAGACACGCGCCATCCTTCGCACCGCGACCCCCCGGCCGCCCCCCTATGCGGCGCGGCGCCTGCAGGGGGCGGGGCAGTGGGGCGCCCACCTGCGTCGATGCCCTCCTCTCCGATGAAGTGCACCCGTAGTGGCTTGAAGAGGTCCCGCCTGTACTGCCGCGCGATCTCGTCCAGGGCGTCCTCCACCAGGTGGTTGCGGCGCACGCGCACGATGCACATGTCTGCCCGATGGGGGGTGGTTTGTTTTGGGGGGGAGGGGGGTCGGTGGACGTGTGTGGGTGAGAGAAAGGGGAGTGATGGTTGGTGCAAAAGGTTGCGTGCCTGCGCCTGTGTGTGTGTGCACGTGCGTGTGTGTTTGAGGAAGTGTGTGTGTGTGTGTGTGTGTGTGTGTGACTCTGTGTGTGTATGTGTGTGTGTGTGTGTGTGTTCGTGTGTGTGCGTGGGTGGTGCCTGCATGGAGAGGCAGAGGTGTGGGATTGCACAAGCAGTTAGCGTCAAGACGTAAGTGCAGGCAGCAGGTCGCCGCGATCATTCAGACCACCCAGACCACAAGCCAGGCGGCGTTGCGCCGCGAGGGCCCCTGGCGCAGCGCCCCGCCCCGCCCCGCCGCGCCGCGCGAGCTCCTGTGGCTGCGCACCGCTGTGCGTCCCGGGCATGTTGCAGTCCGCCGGCCGCGGCAGGTGCATCGACCCCTCCCGCCGCACGAGCTGCGTCTCGATGCTCTTCGGGCTGTCCCCGCCGCCGCCCATCCCAAACGTCTCCGCGATGCCGCTGCCGCTCGCGCCGCCGCCGCTGTCCCATC
>NW_014011938.1:0-3028 GCF_000611645.1 Monoraphidium neglectum
GTGTCATGATGATGTCATGATGTAGCGCTGACCCGATGGCGGCTTCCGCGCCGCCTGGCCAGGGCCCGCCCCTGTTTTCATTGCCAGCCGCGGCGTCGCCAACCCCCATGACCATCACCCGGCGCATGCACTGGGCCCATCACCCCCCCTTTCCCCACCCTCGCCTCCGCCCACAGCTACGGCCCCGGCGCCGGCGCCGAGTTCTTACGAGGCCAGGGCCCCTCCTCTGTCCTCGCATTCCAAGACGTGGCCTGGCGCCGCCCCGTCTGCCTGCCGCCCGACGCGCCGCAGGGCGACGTCGCCGCAACGCCGCCAACGAGCGGCGTCGGCGCCGCCGGCAGCCGGGGAACGTCGCTCGCGGAGAGCGTGGCGGCCGCGGCGGGGGCAGGCCATTACGCGTGGTCAAACAGCACGATCTGCTTTGCTGAAGAGTGCTACCGGGGCTATCTGCACATAGGGTCCGCCCGCATCTTGATCGCGCCACGATCCGAGGACATGGGGACGGCCGCCGCGCCTGGACGCGGCATGTACATGTGAGGAGCGCGGGGCACATGGGGGCTAAGACAGGTGTCGGGCCGTGCAAGAGGGGGAGGCGGCGTGGCGGACACACGCGAGTCTGCACGCATCACACTCAAAACGCATGCATGGCTTGTCGCGCAGGTGGCGTTTGGAAAACATGACACGTGCGTGTGTCACCACAGTTGATTGCGGGTGCCTGGAAACCCTGGGTCCAGGCCCCTGTTAAGACATGGCATGTGAGTGGCTCGTCCCTGTGGGCCGGGGCCATCAGTCGGGGCTGCGCTAAATGTGCACCTGCTCGCCTCAAGGCCGGCCATAAGTGTGGCTGGGGCCTCTCGAAATTCCCTCTTGTGGCGGCCGCGCACTGACACATGGCGGATCCATTGCGCCGCACCCAGCGCCGGTGCGCGTGCCCCCAACGGGGGGGTCCACTCGTCCGTACAAACGTCAACACTGCCGAAGCTCGAGCGCGATCGATCAGTCGCATAACCCAGCTTCCCACCGCTGATGGTCCCCGCACCCTGTCCAACCCCTGCGTGTGGCCCTCTCAATCGGCTTGCCCGCGCCGATGAACCTCGTGACCAACGCCTGAACCCTGTGTGAATTCGAACAGATCAAGCCTATCAGGCCTCCCTAGAGGTGGCGCCGCCGCGCGGGCCGGGGCAGCGGCTGGCGGTGTCTCTGGGCGCAGGGCTCGGCGCAGGTGACGCGCTGACTGGCTAGCAGGGCTGCGGGCTGTACGTAGGTGCTGCTTTGCATGGGGTTCGCAATCGCGTTGGGTTTTAAATTTGGAGTGTACGGACCGGTCTGTTGTATTCAGACAGAGGGTGCACTATCAGAAACATTGCCCACAGCCGTTTAAAGTCCAACAACGGCCACTCCTGTGCGTTCGTCCCGCAGGAGGCCTCGGTGCCGCGCTGCTGGCGACCCTCGCAGCATGCGTGATGCTGCCGCGCCGCCGGCGCCGCGCCGCGGCCGCGGCAGCGGCAGCCGCCACCGCACGCGCGGCGGGCGCGGACGTGGCGCCGTCGGGGCCCTCCCTGGAGGGACTGCTCGCCCCTGCCTGGAAGCTGTGAGTCGCGGGAGCGGGCGGCTGGGTGCACTGCACTATCGCGCCTGCCCGCCACGCCCCTCGGGCCGCCCTGCAACAGCCTGCTGCCCTCTGCCGGCAGGCCGCCTGTTGCAAGCCCCACACGCCGTGCAGCAGCGCGCTGCATTCACGAGCGCTGCGCTACGGCTCCCCGCCAGCCCCGCCCCGAACCGCCCCGCCTGCCCCGCCGCGCCCCCCCGCTGCACGCTCCTCAAATCGGCCGACTGAGCAGGCCAGAAGACAGCGACGCCTGCGGCGGCGGACGCATCGACTGCGGCGGCCCTGGGGCGGGGTGGCGGCTTCTGGCGCGCCACTCACCACCTGGCATCAAGGACTCCCACCAAGGAGTCTCGACAGGCCACGTGCAGCTGGGTGGGCGGGTTGCGGGCCGCTGCTGCCCGGTGCCGCCCTGCGGGCGCCCTGGTGCCTGAAACTGCCAAGCATTAGCGCCTGGAATCGTTCCGCCAAGATGGCGTGCTTGTGCAGGTGCTGTCAGTAGTATTGTTCATCGGCTGCTCTTGGCCGCGCACATTGTCTCGCCCCTGCCCGTGTTTCCACCTCCCCCGACGGCCGCAGGCGTGCTGCTGGGCGCGGGGTCGTTTGGGCGCGTGTACAAGGGCCGCTGGCAGGGGTGTGACGTCGCAGTCAAGGTGGGCTGCGTCTGGGCTGGGGACGGGGCGCGGGGGTTGGCGGCTGTGTTGGCTGCACACCAGGGTTTAGCGAGTGGAAACCCCTAGCCATAAATCCTGGGGTTGCGGTTTCGCGCATTTTTTGTATCAAAGCGTCAAATTTGGATTTTGAAGATCGCCGTGTGAAGTGCACCATTGGGCCGTTCGATCCAGGCCTCAGCTCACATCATGGGCACCAGCACAACTGCCTGAAATGGGCCTCAGGCCATACAGACTGCGCACCCCCAGCTGCAACGCGTAACAACCCTATCTTAGTCAGCCTTACTTCTGACCCCTGCACAACCACCACGCAACCAACCCGCCTTACATTCTCCATGCACCTTGCCTGTCCGCTCTGCGCCCCCAGCGCCTGCGCCTGCGCCTCACACCCCCCCTCCGCGCTCTCTGTCGTGCCCGCACCGCCTGCCGCAGGTGATGCTTCACAGCGACGTGCAGCAGTCCGTGAGGATCCAGTCCGAGATTGAGCTCATGCTCAGCTTCAGGCACGACAACGTGGTGGAGGTGAGCACGCTGGCCGGCTCGTGCAGGCGCCGTGGGGCGACGACCTGTGAGAGATTCGAGCTTCTTTGACAGCGCACTGACGGCCGTTGACTTTATTTGACCAAGGAGAGCCTCGCCGCGCTGGGGGCTCGTCCGCCAAGCGTCCCCAGGCGCGCGCATTCGAAGCAGATTTAGGCCCGACTGATCATATGTACGCGCACGAGTTTTTGCGCACGCACACGCGCGCGCG
>NW_014011938.1:3539-9160 GCF_000611645.1 Monoraphidium neglectum
AAACACACACAAACACACACACACATCTAACCCCCTGCCCTATGCTACACACACGCACACCCTCAAGGCCATGTATTTCGTGGCATGGCTCAAGGAGGGCCGCCCGGGAGTCCACTCCTCTGACGACACATCGGTGCGGCGCCCAGCAGTTATGAGCTCGAGCCGCGCTACACGCCCCTGGTGGTTTATGTCGAGCTCGTTCGCGTCTGTCTCGTGGAAGCTGCATTCGCCAATGCGGCCATTCTGATCCACCGCAGCCCCTACAACTGCCGTCGCTCCCCCAGGATACCGCAACCTCTACCCCGGGCGGCAGCTTCACACCCTGCGACGGCGACACATACGCGCCCTCTGATCAGGTGTCTGCATTCGGCGCCCAGCCGCACACGATAGTCCAGGTGCCGGCCGCGGCCACGAATTATGGGGCGGGCGCCACCGCCTGCGCTGACGGCCGGGCGGCCGTCGCATTGCTGGCAGATTCGCCTGCGCCGGCGCTCAAAAGCGCCGCGCCGCGCTTGAATGCGGCCTCGCCAGCGACTGCCGCCACCGGCGCCTGCTCTGTCCCGTGGCGCGGCGGCGGCCGGCGGCGGTTGCCAGACGCTGCGGGACTGAGGCGCGCCGCCGCTGGCGCCCGCGCGCCTTCGCGCAATCGGCCCTCTCGCCTGGGCTTCCTTCGCTCAGCGGCCGCCAAGGCGCCGTCATCGCCCGCAAATATCTTTCCGCTGCAGCTGGCAGCCGGCCAGGGGGGCCCTTCTCAACCGCAGCAGGCTGTGCCGCCTGCCGGCGCGGCGGCAGCGGCTCCCGAGAGCGGCGGCGGCTCCGAGGCCGGCCGCAGCGGCGGCACCCCGCGGCGCAGCTGCCCCGTTGCCGGGGCGCTGGCGACAAAGGACGCGAGGGTTCCCTACGGCGCCGGCCTCGCTGCCGCGAGCGGCGCGTCTGGGGAAGGCGGCGTTGGCGCCGCCGCGGCTGTCGACGCGGCGACGCGCGCGGAGCGGCGCTCGGACGGCGGGTGGCTGCCGTGCAATGGGGAGGCGCAGACCTGGGTGCGTGCGTGTGCGACTACACAAACAGGGGGGGGCGTCGCCGGTGGTTCCCTTGAGAAGCGACGAGCCTTGGGTTTTGACTGTCGCGTGCGTTCGGCAACATGCCGGTCACGCGCGGGGGCGCGGGGTGCTCGGGGCGTCGGGAGGGGCCAGAGGCGGGGGAAGGTGTCGCAACAGCACCAGGCGATCCGCCTGCGTTGCCTGAGAAAACGTTGCATGAAATCACGCACTTGAGCAGCTGGCACGCCCCACCCCCTCCCCGGCGGCTCGGCGGCAAAGGCCGCGCTCCACGCCACCTGCCACTCGCCCGCCAATCGCCCCTTACCCCCCTCCCCGCCTTCTCGCGCACCGCCCTGTTTGACCACAATGACGACGTGGGCTTCACCCTGCACCCACTGCTTCGCTCCAGCTGGTAGTGGAGTACTGCTCAGATGTGCGGCCCAGCCAGCCCCTCCCACTCCTCCCCCCCTTGGCCACCCTGCCCGTCGCCGAAGCGAGCCGGGCCGCTCCCTGAGCGGTTTTTGTGGCGAGCCCGTGTCACCCCTACATTGCTGCTCACTGCTGTCTACTCTCCCTAGGATGAATCCTCTCTGCCTTCCTGACCTTCCACCCATAGCTTCCGGGTTATTTGTGCGCGGCGGCGCGCGCAGGGCAACCTGGCGGAGCTTGTGCGCGGCGGCGTGCTGCACGCAGGCGGCGCCGCCCGCGCCGGCGGCGCGTGCAGCAGCAGCCCGGGCGCGTCGGCTAGCGGCGGCGGCGCGACGGGCAGCAGCTGGGCGATGGGCAGCAGCCGCCAGGCGGTCGGGGGCGGCGGCGGCGGCGCGGGTGCTGCGGCGCTGTCTGTTGACCTGCCGCGCGCTCTGGCGCTGCTGCTGGATGTGGCGCGCGGCATGGCCTACCTCCACGCCAGGTGGGGGCGGCCATCACGCGCAATCGATCTGAGACGAATCATGCTCGTCCCCAAATTGCATTGCCGCAAGAAGCCACAAAGGAGATGGGAAGGAGGGGGGTTTGGTGTCTGCGCAATGAGTGTGCCTGAATTGAGGCGCACGTAGGCACCCTTGTCGGGTGTGCCCGATCACCTTCCACCTCCTGAATTCCAATTGCACGCGTCCGTCCCGCAGGAACATCATCCACGGGGACCTCAAGAGTGGGTCACCAGCTCGATGCCCCCGGGCACGGCCTCGGGGCTAACGTGCATCCGCCTTGTCTCTCCTCCGCCCCCTGCATTGCTGGCCACGGCCGGCCTTTTGCCGCAAAGCAGTCGCCCGACCCCCCCCCCCCACTTCCGGGCCCCCAAATTGCGCGCTTTCCACCCGCAGGTCAAAACGTGATGCTGTCTAGGGCTGCGGGCAGGAGCGCTGGGGTTGCCGCGAAGATCACCGACTTTGGTCAGCGCGGCTGGATTCTCTCCTTTTGGCTTTGTGGCAGCAGACTGGCGGACCCTGCCGCGCAGCACCTGACACGCACGTGCGATGCTGCACGCACGGCCGTGTACATGTGTGCAAATGGCACGCATGTACACATCGCAGCCAAACCCACCTTCATGATAGTGGCTGCCCTCCCCAAAGCATTAACAAACACCGACCTTTGTCCATTGTATCCTGCCGCCCTCCTCCGCGTCCCCCAGGCCTGTCCAAGGCGTGAGGCCTGAACCAGACCCACGTGACCACCCACAGCATGGGCACGGTCACGCATATGCCCCCAGAGCTCTTCAAGTGAGGCCAGCACTGCGGCCCTGAGGGGCCGATGGGGTGCACCCATCAATGAGGGGCGTTGCACAAACCAATGCGAGGGTATTTGAGCGCGTTCCACGCCCCTGGATACCCGGCCGCCAAATCCATCCCGCCACGCACCGCCGCTGGCTCCCCAGGACCGGCCGCATGAGCCCTGCCGCTGACGTGTACGCGTTTGGTGTCCTGGCCTGGGAGGTCCTGACGGGTGAGTGGCTGCCTGCCAGGGTGAGGGGCGCGAGGATTACAACCGAACGATCGAGTAAGGCTCACTCGGCACCCATCTGCATGCGGCTGCAACAAGGGTTCACGCGATTTGCCCCAGGAGACGCCCCATCATCGCTTGCGTTGCGAGCACTCCGCCGCCAAACCACAGCAGCGCCGCCCTGCCCACATCTTGCATGCGGCGAGCCCAAAACATGGAGCGCAGGCCGCGTCAACCCACTGACAAACCCCCCAACCCCCACCCCCAGGCCGCGGTGCGTTCCACGGCCTGCACTATGCGGAGGTGATCGAGCAGGTGGCCCTGCGGGGGGCGCGGCTCCCCATCCCCCCCGGCCTACCCCCAGAGCTGTCCGCCCTCATGCAGAGCTGCTGGCAGGCGGACCCCGCGAAGAGGCCGGGCTTCGACGCACTGGTGTCCTGCTTCGAGCTCCTTATACGGGGCTGCGATGATGAGGAGGAAACAGCATCCGCTCTGCACAAGGGCGCAGATCCACTTTGGCTTGGAGCGGACACACAAGGCTGTGGCGAGCTTGGCGTGGCATCGGACGCCAAGCAGCGGCCGCGAAATCCCGATACGGCGGCCGGAACGGGCTCGGCCGCTGAGCTGCAGCCGGAGTTGCCTCTGCAGGAGCCAGGGGCGGTGGTGTCGGCGGGCGCGGCCGTGGTGAAGCACGCGGGGGCGCTGGCGTGCAGCAGATTTTTGGGCGGATGGGAATGAAACCCTTGCGACCTGGCGGCTGCGTGGGGTTATGTCAAGCAAAACCCTTGTGTGCCGCGTGGCGCACGCATATATCTTTCCACGAATCCAAACATTGTTGGCGCGGCCGTTTGGCCCGCACGCGCCGTCGCTTGGCTGCAGCCAGGCAGCGCGTCGCACTGGTTTCTGGGTGGATCGGGCTGACCCTGTCAACCCCCTGCCAGCCAGACTCGCCCTGCTGGGCAGCACTGGCTCCAGGGATCCAGGACCTCGCTCACACTGGTTGTTTGGGTGGGCCGGGTCCTGCCATCGGTTCATTGGGGCACCGCACGTGCCAACGACGCGTACTATTGAATTTGTCGTGGGTGACTGCGCTCACATATTAAGGGCAACCCAGTTACCGGGCAGTTTTGCAGAGAGGCTGGCCAACTTCTGCAGCAGTTTTTTCTGTCGGCAACCAGTTCAGTGCCGGATGCCTCTTGGGTCTGTGTATACTTTGGTGGGGTGGTACCAGCAGCACTGTTGCACGCACGCATCGACGACGGTTGCAACCGCCAAGTCTCACGCCCCGCGCCCCGTTATCAAACCAATCGCCATTGCCCTCCACAACGACATACACCTTGCTACTTCAGCCTGGTCAGGCTTTTGCGTCAAAATGCCCCTTGTGGCTGCGCCTGGATGTTCATGTCCTTTTTCCACCTCTGCAGTATGCGCTTGGTGCCGGCGCGCCGTCCTGGTGCCTGTTCGAGCCCCTGCTGGGCCAACCCTGCCGCGTCGATCGCCCTCGTCGCAACCTCGAGCAGACACCGCGGCCACAGGCTGTCGTTCGCCGGAGCACACAGCTTTTGTGGGTGCGGCAAGCAAGCTGCCCTGTTACACGACAGCCAGCGCGGCTGCCGCCGCACGGTTGTCGGGCAGTACAAGATTTGAGCGCGTGTTTCTGCGGCGTGGACGAGCTCCACGGGTCACATTATGGCATCTGGCCAGGCGGGGCACGGCGCTCATGCACTGCGGGAGATCCGCCCCCGCAGTGCTTCCAGCCCTCTGGACCCAGCCGGCGCCAGCGCCGCGCCAGCCGGCACAGAGCCCTCTGGCCCCGCCTCGGCCCATGCATTGCCTGTGCTTGCACTCATCTGGCTTTTGCAAGTCGCTCTGACACTGGTTTCCTGGCTTGGTTATTGACTGGGGGATAAAGCTGACGCCGGCGGTTCAACTCATCTTGGTAGGACCTGATTTTGGAATTGCGTGTTCTGGGGTGCGGGAAACATGCCGCCTTTGCACGTGCAAATAAACCCATACGCCCACATCTGGCTGGCTTGACCCCTCACTGCGACGCCTAGGCACACCATGCCTGCCATTCAAGTGAGGCTGGGGGCCGCAACCCCTCTGGGGTGCCGGAGGTTTTCCTTCTCAAAGGTTTTTCCCTCCCTGCTGCTCGCAAAGCACAATGTAATGTTGTGCCGTGTTGCAAGCCGGGGCAGAGGCAGGCGGTCCAAGCTCCCATGCAGGCAGCGACAGGCCGACAGATTCGCGGGGTTGAGAACCCAGCCGTCCGCGAGGTTGGCGGCCGACGCCCCGATGTTGTTTACAGACCTGTCCAACAAATGCGGGCTCTCACTGGCTCTCTCGACGATCCCCACTCGCTTCGGGTGTGATGGTGCTCGCCGCCCTCCAGGCCTGGTGTGCAGAACACGCCTGTTTTGCAAGTGCTTGCGATGGGAGAGACAGGGCCCACACAACCCGCCCGTGCAAACGGGGAGAGAAGGTGTAATGCCACCGTGCAAGCGAAGGGCGGGCGTTCGAGCCTGCAGATGGTCCCTGCACCCCGCAGCAGATCGCAGCCCTGGGAGGCCGCCCTGCCCTCAAAGGGTTGGACTGGCCTGGTCGCTCAAATTAGGGTGCTCACTCACGGGGGGGGGGGGGGGG
>NW_014011938.1:9715-13495 GCF_000611645.1 Monoraphidium neglectum
GGGGGGGGGGGGACGCACAGGCAGGCAATCAACGAGCCGCCCCTCGTCTCCTGGGCCGGGCGCGGGGCGGCGACGAATGGGAAGGGCAGGCGGCGCCATTGGGGCGCCGCTGCTGCTATTGGATGCGTGCGAGTGTGCAGCCAGCTCAAGCACGCGCGTGGAGCGGCCCGCGGCGTGCCCAGCCCCGCGCGGCGCCGCGGAGCCTAAAAAGGGCGCGAGCTGCGCACGCGGTGTTGAAGTAGGCAGTGATGCGGTGCGAATGAGTGGGCAGCAAAATGCAGGCACCTCAAGATCGTCAGGTCAGCCAGTGGCGGGGGGTATCTTCCCCCCAAGAGAAAATTCATGCGATCAGTGCGTTGATCCCTGTATGAAGGACCCCGGGACACACACCACCCTCAAGTTGCGCATTTTTGCCGCCAACAAGCTTCAGTGCGAGTTCCACCCGCCCCAGGCCCGCGCTGAGCAGACACACCAGCGTGAGTCATTTGGGCGACTAAAAATCAAACATTCCGCGCTGCGCAGTCGCGCGTACCGACCCAACTGTAATCCCGGCCCCAACAGGGCCACCGTCGCCGCGGCAGCCAGTCTGGGGCCCGCCCGCAGACCATCTGCGCTGCCAGCTTGCGAGCGCCGCGGGGGGCAGTGCTGGGAGCAAGGTCGGAGCCTCGGCGCTCCGTTTTGCCCGCTCTGGAAAAGGGTGAGTTTGGCCGGTCGCGAGTGCGCACCGACGGTGCGCGGGCTGGGCGAACTGAGCCAGGCAAGGGGAGACCTTCTAGAGGAGGACCCGTGCAGCGGCTCAATCCCACCAGCAGACCTCCGCAGTGAAGCCCTGCCCCCCATGCCGCTTGGGCCCGTGCGAAGAACAAAGGGCAGCGTATCGGGGCGGCGCGCCCAAAACGCAAAGAAAGACAAGGCAGGCGCGACGGGAGACCGATGAAGCAACGCCCACGTTATCATGAGGGAACCCCTGCCCAAATCGCAGCAGCCGACGCGCCAGTCAACGCCGCAGTGCCCCCATCTTTGACCTGCAGCCAGCGGTAGCCCGGCCGCCAGCAAGCCTCCTGAATTGAGAGGCGCAAGTCCTGGCTCTGCCCTGAATTGCCCATGGCCGCCATCCCAGGCCCGATCAAAGGTCCTGAATGAAAGCGTTCTGCTCTAGCAGCTCCCTCTGAGGGTTCGCAGCAGCCCCCGGGGGCCCCGACTGCGCTCCTGCAGGCGCCGGCGCCGCCCTCACCGCCGCCGCCGCTGGCGGCCCGCCGGCCACGTCGAGCGCCGGGACTTGCGGCGCCCGACGCGGCGGCGAGCGCGCGGCTGTGCCGCCGCCGATTAGCCGATGCACCTGCAGCTGCATCGCGGGGTTCCCTAGCCGCGGCGGCGGCGGCGGTAGCAGCGCGGCTGCTGCTGGCTTGTGCTGCTGGTGCTGATGCACAGGAGAGCGCCCCAGGCCGCCAGACGGATCGGAAGGGCTGCGGCGGTGCTGCCGCGCCGCAGGCTGGCCGTCTGTCGACCCAGACACGTGCCCAAGGGACGCCGCGGGCGCCTGTCCCTCCGCCGACGCGTGCGCGCCGCTGCCCTCGCGCGCCGACTCGCCACCGAACACAGACGTTGACCCGCTGTGGGCGCCCGCGCCGCCGGCGCTGCTGCGGCCGTCGCTGCTGCGCCGGCGGCCCCGCCCGAGGCCCCGGCTCAAGCTGCCAACGCCGCTGCTGCTGCCGTCCGCGTCGCCGCCGGCGGGCGTGGGGTCCAGGCCGCAGCCTCGTATCAGCAGCTCGAAGCAGGACACCAGCGCGTCGAAGCCCGGCCTCTTGGCAGGGTCTGCCTGCCAGCAGCTCTGCATGAGGGCGGACAGCTCTGGGGGCAGGCCGGGGGGGATGGGGGGCCGCGCCCCGCGCAGCGCCACCTGCTCAATCACCTCCGCATAGTGCAGGCCGTGGAACGCACCGCGGCCTGGGGATGGGGTTGGGGGGTTGTGGTGAGTGTTTGCGTGCAAGCGTGCGTGCGTGCGTGTGTGTGTGTGTATGTGTGTGTGTGTGTGTGTGTGTGTGTGTGCACGTGCGCACGCCAGCGCGTGTACGCATGGACGAGCACACAGGGCAAAGGGAGTCGAATTGGAAGGCGGTGCTTCGAAGCATTCCAAAGCTCCAGCTCAAAAGGCGGGCACGAGCCTGTCCGCGCACACCAACCAAAGGTGGATGCGGCCGCGGCACAAGAACTTCGACGTCGGCTGCCTCGCCACCCGCGGCACGCCCGCTCGTGCATGCAGGCGACCTGGGCCGTCCCTCCCTCCCCCTCGCTCCGCGTGCTGCTAGGGCAGCGGCGCAGCAGGCGCCCACTCACCCGTCAGGACTTCCCAGGCCAGGACACCAAAGGCGTACACGTCGCCGGCGGGGCTCATGCGGCCGGTCCTGGGGTGGACCCAGATGGTGAAACGTTAGGGTGGGTGTACGGCGTGCGGGGCCAACACATGCACACACACGCACAGGCATGGAACCGTTTGATGAAATCACGACGCACCGCTGTAGCCACCCCCGAGCCCCGGCGCCCCCCCTTCTAGTCGGCCCCTCAGGGCCGCAGGGCTGGCCTCACTTGAAGAGCTCTGGGGGCATGTGCGTGACCGTGCCCATGCTGTGGGTGGTCACGTGGGTCTGGTTCAGGCCCAGGGCCTTGGACAGGCCTGGGGTGGGGGCGGAGGAGGGCGAGGGCACAGGGCGCAGTACAGGGGTGGATGCAACCAGACTGCCAGGGCCAGCCAACCAGCCGCCGGTCCCACTCAGAGCCAAGCGCATCTCAACCCACCCTACAAACACACGGTATCCAACCAGTCAGCCGGCCAGTCGGCCAGCCGATCGGTCGCGTTTCCGTCCGACTCTTCCCATCAAGCACATCCGCGCCGCCCACCAAAGTCTGAGATCTTGGCGCTGACGCCCCAGGGGGCCCAGGGCGCGCTGGTCAGCAGCACGTTCTGGCCTGCAGTGTCGCGGGCGCCATGGTGCGCGTGGTGGGGAGGCAGGTTGGTGGAGGGGAACGGGGGTGGAGGGGGCTTGAGGGCACGCATACGGTGGGGCCGATGGTGGGGCGGGCAGGACGGCCGTGTGCGGCCGCGGCTGGCGGGGATGCGAGCAGCTGGGGGGCACAGGCTGCGCGCGGCGGCGGGCCCGCGGGCGAATGTCATCCGGCGGCTCACACTTGAGATCGGCGTGCACCACATTCCTGCGGTGGACGGCACGGAGAAAGGCGCAAGGGGCGGGAGCGGAGGGCGGTCGAGCGGACGGGGGCCGGACTGGATCGGGTCGCGCTGCGCTCATCGACGTCCAGACAGGCGTAAGGCATGCCACGCGCCGCCCGAGCGGAGCCCCGCCCCGCCACGTCACAGCCGCCCGCACCTGGCGTGGAGGTAGGCCATGCCTCGAGCCACATCGAGCAGCAGCACCAGCGCGCGCGGCAGGTCAACAGAGAGCGCCGCAGCGCCCGCGCCGCCGCCACCCCCGCCGCCTGCGTGGCGGCTGCTGCCAGTCGCCCAGCTGCTGCCCGTCGCGCCGCCGCCGCCGCCCTGGTCCGTGCCGAGCCCCGCGTCCGGGTTGGCGCGGCCGCCGCTGCCGCGGGCCGCGCGGGCCCAGCCGGGGCCGTGCGCGCCGCCGTGCAAGATGCCGTCTTCCACCGCGTCTGCCAGGCTGCCCTTATCCGCATATTCCAGGACGAGCCACGTCTGTGCCTCCCCTCGGATCGACCCGCTGGTCCCCCCGCCGCCCCCCGCGCGCGCCGCCGCGCCCCGCGCGCCGG
>NW_014011937.1:0-2713 GCF_000611645.1 Monoraphidium neglectum
CTGCCTATACCACAAAGACGCCACCTGGACATATGAGAGCTGCCACCGCAACAGGGTGCGGCAATTCAGACAGGTGAGCACGCCCGCCTGCAACCTGGACGCTGGCCACGCCACATCCCAACCCTCCCTCAGTCCTGTTGCGCCCATACGCGGGGCCGCCCTCCCGGGGAGCAGCGGGGCCGGCAAGACTGGGGCCCGGGGTGGAGCGCGGCGCAGCACTCGCTTCGCTGCAGGCCAGCGGCGTGCGTCGGCCGGAGTCGGCAGCCCACCCTGCGGCCATGCCCTGGGCCCCTTGGTGCTCGCCCCGCTTGACCCCAGGTGTCTGGCACCAAGACGGAGGAGTTCAGCTGCGGCGCTTACAAGGGGGACGAAGCGCAGTCTGAGACCATTCTGGTGCGCAAGGTGGCATGCTTTATGTGTGCATGTGTGTGTGTATGTGAAGATGTGTGTGTGTGTGTGTGTGTGTGTGTGTGTGTGTGTGTGTGTGTGTGTGTGTGTGTGTGCGCGCGCACGCCCGCATGCACTCGCACATGGGGGGAGGACTGGACGCGCAGCAGACTAGGGCTGGACTGCCGCCAGCCGTAGGCTTACAGTGTGGCAACAGGGCAGCATGCAAAGCAGTTGGTCAGGTTTCAGCACTGGTCATAGTGTGGCGCGACAACGCACCCATTTGCATTTTTGTGTGCTCTGCTAGTTGCCCCACAACACCGCAATGCTCAATGCGCGTTTCTCAGGAGGACACCAGCGCGTCTGGCCGCCCTGTCAAGTACGTCGTGCACAGGTACATCAACGGCGCCACGTGCCACCTCACCGGCCAGCCCCGCACCGCTGAGGTGCGCACGCGGGCCCTTGCCCGCGCGCAAGCATGCAAACACGTGCACATGCGCACATGGCACAAACACACGCACGCACACATACGCACATCAACACACAATCACCACAGACGCACACACATGCACACGCACGCGAGCTTGGGCCGGGCAGAGGCGCAGCCAAAACTCCTAGCGCCTCCCGTGCGCTCATTCACTATGCATTCCCCTTATCCCCGCCTCCGCCGCTGCGACCAGGTGCGCTACACGTGCCTGCGCGACTCAAAGGAGAACCTGATCGCCTCTGTGCGCGAGTTCCCGACGTGCAACTACGTGGTGCTGGTGTCGACGCCGCTGCTCTGCCAGCACCCCGCGTTCAGGCCAAAGGCGAGGGGGCGGGCGCTGCTTGGGCCGGGCGGGCGCCGCAGGGCCGCGTGCAGCAGGCTGGGGGCGGTGTGTGAGCTGGCGGAGCATGTAAAGACCCTGTGCTGTTGCTCGCTCGTTTTTGCCTGGCGCCGCTACTTCCCCTTGTGCCACCATCACATGTTGACTCGTCGCCACCTCGCGACCGCGCCCATGCCTGCCTGTGCAGCCCGAGGACTCGCGCCTGATTTCGTGCGTCCCGCTGGGGGGCGCAGGGCAGGGGCAAGCAGAGGCGGAGGCGTTTGACAGCAGTGGCAAAGGCAGCGGCGGCGGCGGCAGCAGCGGCATCGGGGGCGACGCCGAGCCAGTGGCTGATAAAGCGGCAGCGACTGCGGGCGCAGCAGCATCGGCGTCCCAGCAGGATCAGCAGCAGGCCGCGGCTGCCCGGCCCAGCCCAGAGGCAGCGGCAGGAGTCGACGGCGGCGGCTTGCAGGCCGGAGGCGCGGTTGATGGGGGCAGTAAAGGCGGCGGAGGCGCCGCAGAAGCAGGGGCCATGGGGCGGGACGAGCTTTAGCTTTTGTGTTGAAGTCTGGTCCTGACCTGCGACGCTTAATCAATTGAAAATATACACAAGAAGGTTCGACTGTTTTTGCAGTGTGGGTGCAGAAAAACCAGCAATAGCTCAGGAGCTGGCCGCCGAGACCAGTCAAGAGCCTCGGGCTGTGCACCAGACTCGATTACGCGGGGCCATGCAGCAGCCCTGCGCCTGCGCCTGAGCTGCTGCCGCCAGCCGCCCTCCTGGCAGCACCAGCCAAACCACGAGCATCAAACGTCCCTGGTTACAACCCGCAGCAAGCGCTCAAGACGCATCACGTGTCGGGGGTGACCCGATCCCGCTAGTCAGTCTGCATGCTGTTTTGCCGCTGCTTTGCGCTGCCTGCCTTGCTGGCGCCCTTGCCCCGCTGCTGTTTAGCGCCGCCCTTCGCGGGCGGCTTCTTGGCTGGCGGTAGCGTGGCCTGCAGGTGGTGTGCAATCGCTCCCAAGGGGTCTGCCTTGTAGGAAGGGTGCTCCTTGACCTGCTGCAGCCGGTGGGTCTCGCTCAGCCTGCAGCGTGCGACGTATGTAGAGCATTGATGTGCGGTGCATGGTTGAGCCTTGCCATCAGGCACGAGCGGAAACGGCAGCGGCACAAGGGTGGCATTGATCAGCCGCTGGCAGAGTTCAAGTGGCTGTGTAGCCTGGCCGACAAGCGGAGTACGCTGAATGTTGCCCTGCCACGCGATGCAGCAAGCCCCCTGTTTTCATAGGCCACGCCCACAACTCACGCAATGGCTTGCCGCGCCTTCAGCCGCTTTACGCTACTGCCACGCCCCTTCGAGGCTATATGCCTTGCCTTGCCGCCACCCTGGCTACCGTCGTTGCTTGCATCCCCTGATTTTTGGCCGCCTGCCAGCTCATTCAGGGCACCAGCCAGCGAATCTAGCGCAGGCAGGGGCTTGGCTTTCCGCTTCTGCTTCTGGAGTCGTTGAGCCGTCGCCAGG
>NW_014011937.1:3592-5961 GCF_000611645.1 Monoraphidium neglectum
GGGGGGGGGGGGGGGGAGGTGGGGTGGAAGCGCCAGCGACGGAGGAGGCGTCAGCGGCGTCAGCAGCACAACAGCAGCACAGCGGCACAGAGGCACAGCAGCAGCAGCAGCAGCAGCAGCAGCAGCAGCAGCAGCAGCAGCAGCAGCAGCAGCAGCAGCAGCAGCAGCAGCAGCAGCAGCAGCAGGTCTTGGAAAGCTTGGGACAAGGCTAGGAGTGCAGCTGCTGCAAGGTTGACAGCGTGCTTCTCTGCTTTCCAGCAGCCGCGAGCGGGGCGCAGCCTGTCAAGCCTCCGGATGCGCACCTTTGAAACGCCCCGAGCGGCGGCTGCCAGTGACGCCTTTTGGCTGGCAGCAACCTCTGTGTGTGGCGGCCGGGCATGGCGCACGCAGGCGTGAGGGCAGTGCATACTAGCCGCCGTGCATCATGTGGAGACTCAGTTGCCATTGAACAGCAAGATACGCCCCGGCCAGCGAGACAGTCGGTCATCCAGACATCCAGGTTGTAGACAATTCATGCACACAGACCGCTTGTGCTGCAGATCGATAAAGGTCTGTGCCGCTCACTCTCCAAAAATTGGACCTTGCGGTTGACCTTCCTCTGCACATGCTGAGGGGGCAGCGGCCCCGCCGCATGGCCGCTGCCAGCCTGCAGCAGTGTGCCAGAGCGTCGCGTCAGAAACCTCCGCCGCACGTGGCCAACACCTAATGGCGTTGTTGCTTGCTGTGGCCTCCGCCTGCACAAGTTCTGCTCTCACCTGCTCGCGTGCGACACCGGCAGCCGCTGCTGCAGCCGCACGGTAGCGCTGTCCGCCTCCGACCTTTTTCTTCACCTGAACAGCGACAGACAATTGTGACAATCCACACAAGCGTTGAGACGGGTTGCAATTGCCCTTGCACGGCACATGCTCCTCACCATGCCGATTGCAGCAAGAGCAGCTCACTGCAGTCGCCTAGCTACCACTGCGCCGCCACCCTGCTCTTGCCGCGGACGCGCGAGAACTCGTTGATGGCGCTTCAACCCTCAAACATATGCGTTAGTGGAACCACGAGAAGCTCTGCAAGGTTTGCAGGTTGCAAAACTTGTGTTATCTGATCCGGACTCTAGGCGTTGACAGATAATCTTTCAATTGATAATTTCAGCACTGAAACAGCGAGTGTTGATCGAACGTGCAGTTGTCACCCCAAAATCGGCTGGTGCGACGGGTGGTCGCGCTCACATTCAACCGCTGGCATCATCTTTTCAGGCATGAACGACTGCCAATTTTTCAAGCTCCTCTTCGCTCATCAGTACGTAGTGCGGTCGTCTGCGCTGAAATCCATGGGCCTGTGCCTCTATTAGCGGTCCACTTGCTGCCAGCAGCAGCCATAACAGAGGAGGAGTGCTTGAATTACCGGTTTGAGCGCCTCGTGGGCGCTTTAAGGAGCTGGCGTAGTCTTTCCGATCTCAGAGTGAGGCCGCGGCCGAGAGCGCTCTTGCATAGGTCGCCTGTGCTTGGCAGCTGGCGTACGTTTTGGTGACCTCATAATCTTTAATTTGTGTTCGTTTCATAGTCGTCACGTGCAGCAGCCATCCAACCGTTGCGCGCTGCTCGCTGCTCTCTGCCCTTGCTGTGGTGTGGTGCTTACACGGCACGCCCCTGCAGGCGGCCGTCCCGCGGTGCCCGCAGCCGGGACACCCAGGTTCAGCTGCATCATGGCCGGCGAGGGCGCAGGTGGGCCTGAATGCGTGGCTGCAGGGTGCCAGCATGCAGCTGCGGTTTGAAATCGCAGCGGGCCGGCAGTACACTGCAGCAGTCAGGTGCCACGCATGCGTCAATGGGAGGTGGCGGTGTGCTCACATGCGTTTTGGTTGCAGCACATCGCCCAACGCATGCAAGGGGTGAACCTGCTTAAGCACCTTTGCTCTTCCTGTGGGGCAACCCCTGCAGGCGCGCTATTGGCAGCAGGGGCCAGCGATGGTACCACTGACGGGTGAGCCTGAACAGCAGAGTGGCAACTAAAAGCGATCGCCTATGAGCCTTCTGAAAAGAGCAGCGCTCGACATGTGCCTAGGGTTTGTCTGGCTATATCAGCAGCGGCAAACACGTCGCTTGGCCAGCATCCTCGCAGAATGCAGCCGAGCACCTGTCTTGCCCCCACCCTCAATCTGCCCACATGCAATCTGATTGCATGGCCCCTGGTGCAGGCCACCAGTGCCCCAGTACAAGCTGTGGGCCGACCCCCTGCAGCTGTCCGCGGCGTTTGCGCCGCTGGAGGCGCTGATGCGCGAGCGCATCATCTACATCGACGGCGCCATGGGCACAATGATCCAGCGCTACAAGCTGGAGGAGGAGGACTTCCGGGGTGAGCGCTTTGCCGGCCACAGTCAT
>NW_014011937.1:6444-7013 GCF_000611645.1 Monoraphidium neglectum
GAGCTGAAGGGCAACAACGACATCCTGGTGCTGACGCGGCCCGACGTGATCGACGCCATCCACACGGCCTACCTTGAGTCTGGCGCTGACATAATCGAGACCAACACCTTCAACGGCACCAGCATCAGCCAGGCCGACTACGAGCTGCAGGACCGCGAGACGGTGTACGCCATCAACAAGGAGGCGGCTGCGCTGGCCAAGCGCTCTGCGGCGCGCTTCATGGCGGCGCACCCCGAGGCGGGCCCCAAGTTTGTGGCTGGCGCGGTGGGCCCCACCAACAAGACGCTGAGCGTGTCCCCAGTGTGGAGAACCCTGCGTTCCGCGGCATCACGTACGATGAGGTGGTGGACGCGTACTACGAGCAGCTGGAGGGGCTGTACGACGGCGGCGTGGACATGCTGCTGGTGGAGACGATCTTTGACACGCTGAACGCCAAGGCTGCTGTGTTTGCCCTGGAGAAGTTCTTTGGGGACAAGGGCGTGCGCCTGCCTGTGTTCATCAGCGGCACGATTGTGGACAACAGCGGCCGCACGCTGAGCGGGCAGACCAACGAGGTGGGTGGGGATGGA
>NW_014011937.1:7527-9071 GCF_000611645.1 Monoraphidium neglectum
GACTTTGCAGCAAGGGGCTGTTGCGCCACGGGTTTGACCACAGTTTGACCAGTATTGGCTGCTGCTGAGCGCACACTGAGCACGATTACCTGTGCTTTGCTCTGCTCACTGGGCTGTGGTCTGTTCTGTGCTTGGCCGACCCATGCCCTCGGTGCACAGCTGATGAGTTTGCGGCCTCGGGTGCCCAGCGCAGCACCGCTTCACCACTGACGGTCTGCTGCTAACCGCACTCGTGCTCTGCGCACCCTTAACCCTCTCCAGGCGTTCTGGAACAGCGTCAGCCACGCCAAGCCCATGGCCATCGGCCTCAACTGCGCCCTGGGCGCCTCCGACATGAAGCAGTACATCGCCAACCTCAGCGCCTGCGCCGACTGCTTTGTGTTCTGCTACCCCAACGCCGGGCTGCCCAACGCCATGGGCGGCTACGACCAGAAGGGTGTGGAGATGGCGGAGGAGGTGCGGCCCTTCTTTGAGGAGGGCCTGGTCAACGCCGTGGGCGGCTGCTGCGGCACCACGCCCGAGCACATTGCCGCCATCCGGGCTGTGGCGTCTACCTTCCCGCCGCGGGCGACGCACCCTGTTGAGCCGCTGCTGCGCATCAGCGGTCTGGAGCCGTTCAACTACACGCCGGACGCGTCCAACATGCGGCGCACGTTCATCAAGATTGGGGAGCGCTGCAACGTGGCGGGCTCCATCGCCTTCAAGAAGGCCATCATTGATGGGGATTTCGACACGGCTCTGGGCATTGCCTTGAAGCAGGTGCGGTGGCTCTAGGGTTGGTGGCTTCGAGGCGTGCAGATGAGATTGAGATGCACCCTGTGCTGCGTTTATGGCCTGTTGCAGAGGTCAACAGCAGGCACAGCTGCCTGCTGCTCTGCCACAAGGATAGTTGCCAGGCATGTGAGGTGCAGAAGCACCTCTTTCGACTTATGCTGCATTTTGATTGCTGGTCTTTTGTACCACCCTTGACCTAGCCTAAGTATTGTGCCACACGACCACCATCTTCTGGCCTTATGTGGTCACTTGCTCCCTCACCTCACCTTGCGTCAATGCGTCCGCTCTAAACTGACACCCCCGCGCAGGTCCAGCAGGGTGCTGACGTGCTGGACATCAACATGGACGACGGCCTGATCGAGGGCGTGCCCGCCATGACCAAGTTCGTCAACCTCTGCATCTCAGGTGGGCGCTGCTGGGCGGACTACAGAACGAATGGGGGCTGTCAAGTGTGGGACTGCAGGGTGCGCTCACTGGGCCCCTAATTTGTCACCTGCAACATGCGAGTGTTTGCACACAATCCATCATCTGCTCCTCACTTTCTTGACCTCGCTCCCACCCTCCTTGCCCCACTTGCTCCAATCCTCCCCCCGTCATGCCTTTCTATCATCAACCGATATTCGCACTCCCTGTCTGCCCAGCCCTGCCACCTTGCCTGGACGCTCTGTCCTCACCTATTGACCCTCTGCCTCACCTCCTCACCCACCTCCCTGGACCCTACCCCAGACCCTGAGATCAGCCGTGTGCCCTTCATGATCGACTCATCCAAG
>NW_014011937.1:9679-14912 GCF_000611645.1 Monoraphidium neglectum
CCGCTGGCATGGACATGGGCATTGTGAACGCGGTGCAGGTGGGCTGGCGGGGCTGCCTGGGGGCAGGCTTGTGGCGGTTGAGGGGCGCAGGGCGCTGATAAGTATGGTTTTTACTGCGCTAGCCTTATGTACTGCCAACCAGTCTTTGCCATCCCTATCAGATGGCTGCTGCCTGCATGGCTTCTGCCTGCATGACTGCTGCTTCCATGGCTGCTGCCCTCATGGCTGCTGCCCGCATGTCTGCTGCCCGCATGTCTGCTGCCCGTATGGCTTCTGCCTGCATGACTGCTGCTTCCATGGCTGCTGCCTACGTGGCTCCTGCCTGCGTGGCTGCTGCCTGCATGTCCGCTGCCTGCATAGCCATGCACTTGCATGGCTGCCCCTGCATGGCTGCCCCATGCCATGCTTAGCTGCTGGCTGTATGGCTTTCGTGATGCCCACAGTTCCACCCTCAGCTGCTGAGTTATCTACTCTTTGTACCCATCCCCCTCCAACACACACACATAAGCACGCATGCAAGTCTCAATGTCCACACATTTACACGCGAGCGCGCACACTGACACACAAACACACACCTTCCTCTCTCACCTCACCCCCGCAGGTCAAGAACGACGTCTATGAGAAGATTGACAAGGAGCTCCTGGAGTTTGTGGAGGACGTGCTGCTCAACCGCTGCGAAAACGCAACAGAGCGCATGATGGAGTACGCCGCAACCCTGGACCCCCACTCCAAGCCCACCGCCGTCAAGCGGCTCGGCGCGGCGGCCGGCGACGCGGGCCCCAAGAAGGCCGCCGCGGCGAGCTGGCGCGACCTGCCGGTTGAGAAGCGGCTGGAGCATGCGCTGGTCAAGGGCATCGATGAGTTTGCGGTGGTGGACACCGAGGAGGCGCGCTCTTGTGGCCGCTACCCCATGCCGCTCAACGTGATCGAGGGGCCGCTGATGGACGGCATGAACGTGGTCGGGGACCTGTTCGGCGCTGGAAAGATGTTCCTGCCGCAGGTGGGGGTGGAAGGCAGGGACCTGCAGGTTTACCATGTTTGGTTGCCATTGTATGTGTGTTGGTGGTGTGCGAATGGGCATGCATGGGCACCTGCAAAAGATGCTGCGGAGGGGCTTGTGAAGGCAGCACTCCGGCTTGTGCATTTCAGCAGCACAAGGTGATGAGAGCTGCAGCTGCTGCTGCTGCTGCTGCTGCTGCTGCTGCTGCTGCTGCTGCTGCTGCTGCTGCTGCTGTTGCTGCTGCTGCTGCTGCTGCTGCTGCTGCTTGAAGCGGGCCTGCAGCCCCACAGGCTGCGCTGCCTCTCGCCAAGGCGCCCCCCAACCCGTCGCATACTCCCCGTTGTCGCCACCCCTAGGTTATCAAGTCGGCGCGTGTGATGAAGCGCGCCGTGGCGCACCTGCTGCCATTCATCGAGGAGGAGAAGCGCAAGGCCGGCGGCGACATGACCGTGGAGAGCAACGCGGGCGTGTTTGTCATCGCGACCGTCAAGGGGGACGTGCACGATATCGGCAAGAACATCGTGGCGGTGGTGCTGGGCTGCAACAACTTCAAGGTGGGTGGGCAAGATGTGGGAGGCCGTCTCCACGCCTTGGGTTTGTTGAGGTGTTAGGGGTGATTGAGAATGGGCTCGGGCCCGGCCCCATGGCTGCGTATGCGGGGATCCTGTGATTGCAGCAGCTGGCACGCGTGGCCACGGCGGCAGAGGCCGGGCCTTCACCTGGTGTCTTGGAGGGCTGCCGCAGGGTTGAATGTTTGTGGGAGAAGGAGGGAGCAGGCCTAAAGGCCGGGGCCGGCGGCGGCTGCATCTTAGGAGGTTTGCCACATTAGAGTCAGAGACGGAGGAGGTTGGGGCTCATCAACCTCTGTTACCTTCCCCCCTTCAAATACTAGATGCCGCCGAAGGCCCATCAACCGCCCCCAACCGCCCCCAACCACCCCTCACCCGCCCGCTGGCCGCCCCCAACCACCTGCCAGGTCATCGACCTGGGCGTGATGACGCCCTGGGACAAGATCCTGGACGCTGCCCAGGAGGCGAAAGCTGACGTCATTGGTCTCAGCGGCCTCATCACCCCCTCCCTGGACGAGATGGTGACCGTCGCCAAGAAGATGGAGGAGCGCGGCATGAAGACGCCGCTGCTGGTTGGCGGGGCGACCACCAGCAAGATGCACACGGCGGTCAAGGTGGCGCCGGTGTACTCGGGGCCGGTGGTGCACGTGCTGGACGCCAGCCGCAGCGTGCCCGTCGTGCAGGTGGGCGGGAGCGCGCGCGTGCTTGACCTGCGCGGTGGAGGCGCTGCGGGGTCGGCGGCGCGGTGCGTTTGGGGGTGGCCGCAGTGGTTGGTTGGGCGTGCGTCGTGCTGTTCAGGTGCGACTCGCGTGAGCGCGATGCACACTGCGCTCATCGCATCCACACATCTGCCTTATCAGCCAGCTCTTTGTGAACATGCGCCCCCTCCGCTCCCCCTGCGCATGCACTCACCTTGCCCCCAAAACACACACACACACATATACACACACATGTGCGCTCACACGTTCACCCACACACCGCCCGGCCGCCCCGCACGACCTCAGGCCCTGGTGGACAAGAACGCGGAGCAGCGGCAGGCGTTTGTGGAGGAGGTGCGGGAGCAGTATGCCGAGCTCAGGGAGGAGTTCTACGCCGGCCTGGAGGACAGGAGGTGCGGCGCCCACGCACCTTGAGCGCGCGCCCTCAGGGGCACGGGTCAGCAGGGGGGGGGGGGGGTGGGGGGGACGAAGTAACCCCCGCGCTGGGGCAGCGGGCACCTGTTGAGGCGGGGGCCAGTGGGCGGCAGTCCTAGCCGGGGTAGTCAGGCAGCGTGCAAGCGGGAGGTCGGGCGTGGGATTTGGGGCGTGGGATGTGGGTGACGCTCAACGCTGTCTGGCCGCTTTCAGGCTCTGAGACTGGAGGTCAGGGCTGCGAGGTTGGCTGTTGTTTCAGCTGCTTGGCTGCTGTTGCCTGCTGCGTAGCAGCACCTCTGCTGCTTCAAGCAGCTCACCAGTAGCACACCAGCAGGAGCAACATCAGCAGCAGCAGCAGCAACAGCAGCAGCAGTAGCAGCAGCAGCAGCAGCAGCCTGTTAAGTTTTCCATTCCCCATCCCCTCACCCCTTACTCTCCCTCGTCCACCCCGCCATGCACCCACCCCAGGTACCTCACCCTGGCCCAGGCCCAGGCCAAGGCCTTCAAGGTTGACTGGTCAGACCCGGTCAACCGCCCCGTGCGGCCGGCGCTGCTGGGCACCAAGCTGTTTGAGAACTATCCCATTGAGGACGTGGTCGAGTACATCGACTGGAACCCCTTCTTCCAGGTGTGTCCCTGGGGCTCCTGTTGGCGCGCGACCTGGCGCAAGCGCCTGGGCTGCGAGGTGCTGCGTGGTATGCGCCGCTGCTGGTGCCAAGCGGGGTGGGGCGCAGCAGTACGCAGCGGCGGTGGAGGGGTAGCTGGAGTGGCTTGTCAGGCGGGGGACTGCCTTGTATTTTGTCAAGCGGGGTGGTGTGGTTGCGGGCGCAAGGCTCAGGGTTGGGTGGTCCGGCGTCTGCCAGACCAGCAAGATTGCATCAAACCAATGTGTGCCAACCTCCTCGCCGGTCCCGCATTTCAAACCCCCGCCCTCCCAGGTGTGGCAGCTGCGCGGGCGCTACCCGAACCGCGGCTACCCCAAGATCTTCAACGACGCCACCGTGGGGTCTGAGGCGAAGAAGCTGTTCCAGGAGGCGCAGGTGTGTTTCTGTGTTTTGGGGCTGGTGGGGTGGGCACATGGCGCTGAGCAGGGTTGGAAGACGAGAGGATAAGGGCCTGCTGCTGGGCCTTGGCAGGGCGCCTGGGGAAACAAGCCGGGCCAGGCCAAGAGGCATTTTAGGGGGCTTGAAGGGCGAGAGAGGGGCTGACGGGGTGGGGAATTCTTTGGGGCTTTCGGCATGGTGGGGCGGCCGAGCAGACAGTTGGGATCGCTTCTGCTTTCAGACGTGGCCGCCGCCCCGTGCCGGCGGCGGCCCAGGCGCCCCTGCAGCGTGGTATTGCGGCCGCTGCTCGTTAGCGGTTGATTGCATCGCCAGAATCAGGGTGGTACACCCTGCGGCCGCTTCACGCTGCTGACATGACGCGCCTCAACCCACGTCACTGAACCGGCCTAGCGCTCAACCCCCGCTGATCACGCGCCCTTGCACGCAGCCGCCCACTCCCTCCAGCGACCTCACAACCCTCCACCACTCCACCCAAAACAGGACATGCTCAACGACTTCATCGCCCGCAAGCGCGTCCGCCTTAACGGCATCGTGGGCATCTACCCGGCCAACTCTGTCGGCGACGACATCGAGATCTACAGCGACGACGCCGCGCGCGGCGAGGTGCGCGCGCGCTTCTACGGGCTGCGCCAGCAGGCGGAAAAGGAGGGCGACGAGCCGTACCTGTGTGTCTCGGACTTCATCGCGCCGCGGGAGACCGACGTGCCGGACTACCTGGGGGCGTTTGCGTGCAGCGCGGGCCACGGGCTGGAGGAGGTGGTGGCGGAGTACAAGGAGGCAGGGGACGACTACAGGTGAGGGCCCGCGCTGCCAGCTGGCAGGGTTAGGGCTTCAGGGGGTGACGCGCGACGGGCTTGGCGCAGGGTCGCCCAGCCTGCTACCCAGGGAAGGGGAGCGCAACTGCCTTGCTGCCCGGGGCCCGCGAGTCAGTCTCAGGCCTTGCCTGGCTGCCAACGCCACGCCGTGTGCCGCCGCCGCCCTGCTGCTCGGCCCCCGCAGCTACATCATGGCCGAGGCGCTGGCGGACCGCCTGGCGGAGGCGTTTGCCGAGAAGCTGCACGAGCTGACGCGGCGAGAGCTGTGGGGCTACGCGCCTGACGAGGCGCTGAGCGTGGACGATATGCTCAAGGTCAAGTATCAGGTGGGTGGAGGACATCGCAAGTGCTGGTTGTTTGCGCTTGAAGGGTCCGGCTGGATGGTTGGGCAGATGTGAGCGGTCCTGGGTTGACAGGAGGATCTAATAGGATAACTTGCTGCCACAGTGGTTACGAAACGGGAACTAGTGTGTGCAAATGTCTGAGCGTGTGTGGGCGCATGTGGTAGCGTCAAGGGACTGCATGAAGCCCCTGTGCGGCCGCCTTATGGTTGCAGTGCAAGGCAGGGCAGGAGTTGATTGTTTTCCAGCGCCGCCGCTTCTCCCTCAAATCAACCGCCCCGCCCCCCACCGCCTCGCGCCACCCCCTCCCC
>NW_014011936.1:0-9721 GCF_000611645.1 Monoraphidium neglectum
CGGCCGCGGCGCTCGCGGCGGAGCAGCGCGCGCTGCGTTCGGCGCTGCGGCGCGTCTGCGACGCGCTGTGGGGCGGCGCCGACGCCGGCGGCGCCTCGTCGCCCGCCGCGACCCTGCCACCGCCCTCGGCGGCGGCGGCCGCAGCGGCCGTCGCCGCTCTCAGGTCCGAGGTTGAGGCTTTCGAGGGCCGCGCCGATGACGAGCTCGCGAACGACGTCCTCTCGGGTGGCACCTTCTCCTCGGCTTCGCCGCCGCCCCCGCTCCGCCTGCCGGCAGCCTCCCCGACCAGCCCGGCCGCGAGCGCCGCCGGCGCCGCGGCGTCCGCGCTGCTGCCCGCGTCGACGCGCGCGGCTGTCGTGGACGCCGCTGACGAGGACGGCGCTGATGTCAGCACGACGGCGGCGCTGGGCGGCCACGCCCTGGACGGCTGCGGCCCCGCGTCGAGCTGCAACGACCCAGGATCCTCGGACCCCGAGGGGTGGGTCGAGATCGACTCGTCGTCTCCGAGGTTTGGAGCGGCGCGCGGCTGAGGCGGTGTTGTTGGTGTGTCGCGCCTCGGCACACCCCACAACGAGGAGTCAACTGGCTGCGCATTATCCACGCACGGGAGTTCCCGGCATGTTGCATGGCGTTGGGTAGTGCCGGATTCTTGGATGTTGATTACCCGGGATGCTTCAGCAGCCGCTGAAGCATCCAATCCAGGGCCGCACGGCGCTCGCCTGTCGGCAGCTGCTTTCTTATTTTTCAGGGCTGGGTGTTGGGCTTGAGACGCGACCCCCTGGGGGCCTTTGCGCCTGCACCACCTAGCCGCCTTTGGCACAGATTTGTACTCTCTCGTCATCATGTCACCTACCACAGGCATGATGACCCTGCCAACTCACTGGCTTGTTGTACCCGCCTCGATACACACATATACACACTGGTGCATCGCGCTGCATAGCAGACTCCGCACATTCAGGGCTGTTGACCAACATGGGCGGGAGAGCACCGGCCTCCCGCGAGCCAGTGCCCTCAAATTCACGAGCACGGGCGGCCCCCACAGAGGGGCGCAGCGCTGCTCGGCGCGATGTGTCAGACGCCGCAGCTGCGCCGCTGCGGGCCCCGGCTGGGGTGTCCCCTCTGGCTCCGCTCAAACCCAGGGGGCTCCGCCCATGGTCGCGCGTGCGACGCGGCGGGCGGGGTTGTCGAGCGCGTCGGCCCTTTGGCCTTTCTTACTGCAACGGTCCAGCAGGCAATGCGGCCCGCTAAGGGGCCGCGCCAGCCATGTACATGATTCTCGCCACGCTTGGCGGCAGCCGCAACAGTGCCCCTGTCCCCATTTGGGGCCGCTGCCGCCTGTCGCAACCTTTTGTGCCCCCCACCCCCACCCCTCCTGCACGCGTTAGTGCAACCAATAAAATGGGCACCTTCATGGCGTGTGCGTGCGTCAGATGCACGTGCGCGCGTGCACGCGTGCGCTTTCGCATGATTCCGCATCCATCCACGCACGCCGAAATAGGCTTTGGTCGATTGCATGCCACCTGCAAGCCCTCTCCTTTCCAAAGCAATGGCACGTTCCAATTGTGTAACACGGACCCGGGGCAAGCGGCCGTGCATCATGGGTCAAACACCTCAGTCCACGGTTTGACCAGCGGTTACTCATAGATATCGTCGAGCTCTTGCTGAGTCGGCTGCCGCGCAGCCCCAATCCCAAAGCCGCTGCTATCCGAGGGGCCCCGCGCCCGCTGCTGCTCCAGGTGCTGCTGGTACAGCTGCCGCAGCCGCTCCGCCTGTTGTGAGACGTTTGGTGCAACAGTGTGGAGAGTGTGGTGCGTTGGTGAAGAGGCTCGCTTTGAAGGGGGGAAGGGAGGCATGGGCAGAAGCGCAAAGGTGCTGCAAGCCGCCTCGCCTGGCGCCTATGAAAGGCAAGCGACCAGCGTAGTCGGTGAGCGCGGAACGGCAGGAACGCGAGCCGCTCAACAAACCAAAGTCGGCAGATGCGACGTCGGCGAACGTCAGGGTCGTCCATGGTGCGTCCACTGACTTTCGCACCTGCGCTTCGCCACTGCTTGGGGGGTCGGCTGTGGGCTCCTCTGTGCCACCCTCAAGCTGCTGCTCGGCCTGCGAGGCACAGGAACAGCAGCAGCGGCCGGCCAGGTATCATTTCAGCCATCCATATCCTGTCGCCAACGGACAAGCTAACCTTACCGGAATATCTGCAACCTGGCTGCCACTCAATCCACAGTTGTGAGGCGTCCACATCTGCAGGGGTGACGTCCACTCCCCTCGACAGTGACAACCCATCCTGGAAAGCCCATCCGCCGCCACAGCCAACTCTTCAGTGCTTTTTGAAACACGCTAGTAGGAGAGCACTTTGCAACGGCCGGCCCAGTCCCTGTGCATCCAGACATACTCTCACATCCTGACCCAGCTGGCCACTCGGGGAATGCACCGCCACCACCCAAGCCCCACTCCTGCTTTCACACCGGCCCACAGGGCACCACCCATACCCTCATGTGCACCAATCAGCTCACTCACTGACCTGCGTTAGCAAGTCTTCCACGTTCACCCCTTCCAGAGCCTTCTGCAGGCCCTTGCCTGCCGGCTGCTGCCGCAGCAGGCTGCACAGCAGGTGCGCGGTGCCGACGGCCCCGCCCGCGCTGCTCGCACCCGCCGCCGTCGTGACAGCCTGTGCGGAGCAAGGGTGTGAGGCGGGGACGGCTTTGCTGCGTGAATTCGTGTCAGCTAGCCCATGCTGCACTGAGCATGACCTGCCCTGCTCTGGCCCGCCCAAGGCTTCCCCGCTTGCACAGCACAACGAGGCGAGCTGCACACGCCCCCACGCCCACCCCACGCTGCAGCATCCGCACACACACCTCGAGTCCCTTCTCAGAACACAGGAAAACGACGCCCCATGCCCGTTCAGCGTCTCACCTGCAGCGCGGGGCTGAACGCAATGTCGCTGCCCTTGAGGGCGCCCTCCCCCGTGGGCATCACCCTGATCGCGTCCACCCGCGCGCGCGCCGCGTCGAGCGCCAGCCCGTGGCGGTGCAGCAGCTCGGCGGCGGGGGTCCCGGGGTTGGACAGCAGGCCGAGGAGGAGGTGCTCGGGCTCTGCAGGTGCAGGAGCGTGGCACGGCATTCCAGATGGTCGAGAAGCCCACGCGTTGAGGGCGGCGAGCTGTTGTCATTGCAGGTCACTGTTGGCTGAGTTCACAGCTGCGGCGTTCGAAGCTTGTGATCCGTCATGTGTCTGTGATTCTCACCTGCAAACATGAGGCCCTGCCTGCAAGCTTCGCTGCGAGCTTGCTTGACAGCGGCGAGGGCGGGTGCAGAGAGTGTGGAGGCGCGGGCGGCGACCGTACGAAGTCGCCGCAGCGCTGGCCGTGGCTGAACTGGGCTTTGAAGCTTCCAGGCGCCGCGAGTGATCCGGGATGGAAGCTGCTGCATGGTTCCTTCCGCTCAAATCAAATCCTGCACGAAACGGCACTGTACGGGTGGCGAGATCAACACCGGCTGCAGATCTCACTCCTGATACAAAGAGGGCAAATTATGTGCAAGCTGTTGGTAGTATGCCAAATATGCGATCGCAAGCAGGCTACAGCTTCCCAGGAGAGCCGGTTCATGTGACACCTGGTGACGGCCGTCTCTGACAGCGCCGACAGTGTGCCGGGCTGACTGGACTGCAGGCTTGCGAGGCCTGCACAAGCAGAAGCAGTCAAAGTTGGCCGTCACTGTTGCTGAAGCTATTTGCCTCTACACCAGGCAGGCACATGAGACGTGTATTCCACACGAGAGGCATACCGACAAACGACTTGAGATGTGCGCTTGCATTGAGGGGCTTCGGGTGCGCCTCATTTAGGATCATTGACTTGATAACCAAGGGGGCAACAGCTCCAAGACAACAACATCCTTCTCATGCTTGATCTTTGGTATGAAATTCCTGCATGCCACTTTTGATAAACAGCAAGTCAAACAAACGGCGCACAGCCCAGGCATGGCACGTGCAAGCACCCAATTGTACCAGGTAGCAGCAGCAGCAACAGTCCAGCAGCGCCAACCCTCTCATCGTGCCTTGCCTGCCTTGGTCCGTGGGCCCGCCACCCCGCCGGTGATCCTGGCAGCGTGCGCCTCGTCCCTCAGTGTGCGCAGGCCCCAGAGGCATGTCAGCAGGATAACGGCGCTGCCTGCAGACAGCAGGAGTTCAAACCTCAAAGTAAGTGGCGCTGCATATGGAGCACATAAGGGAAAGCCAGCTGGCTGTGCACGAACAATAACATCTGTGCCCGCGTGGTGTCTGACAACATCCGCATTCAATCCTGCACACAGTGAATTGTGGGTGATGCGCAGTGCGAGGCCACCCCCGCTGGATGCGCTTGCGCAAAGCCGGTGACATCACATTGAACTCACCAGCCACGTCCAGCCACATCCAATTGTTGAACATGGGCTTCACGTAAAGATAACGGAAATTGAAGAGAGTGAAAAACGGCAGCATACCAATGGAGAATGCCTATCACAGGTTCGTACGTGGGTGGGGGAAGTTGGGCGGCGGAGTCTGTGCGGATGTTGAAGGCGGCAATTGTTGATGGCAGGAGGTGGGCGTTGCTTCCAGTCGAGGTGGGATGGCGCGGTGCAAAGCATACACGTTGTGCAATTGAATCCTTTGGATGGAGACCTGCAAGTTCTGTGTGCCCACTCCTGCTTGGGTCCGCCTGGCAGCAGCTTCGCTGCTGCAAGTCACTGCAGAGCCCGCCATGCATCGACAACCCACCATGTACACCGCTCGCGTCATCTTGGCTGTAAGGAACAGCACCCCACACATCGTTGCTTGGGCACCAAAGCAGGCCACAAACAGCGTGGTCGCGTCTGTGATCTCAGGTTTGAGCATTGTGAGGCCGATCACGTGGGCGGGTGCCACCAGAGACCAGATGCCGCCAGCGAGAAACACCGCTGCCAACACGTGCTTTGGCTCCATGCTGCCTTGATGCACGTATGTAACTGGCAACGTGCCCGGGTGTGTCGGGGCTGACACGCGGATCAAGTTTTGCCTCTTGCCGGAGGGGAAGCGGTAGGATCGCCACTGCTGACGGTGCTGCCCAGTGCTGCGCCGTTTCGCAAACCTTGGGAGGCGAGGTGGTGGGACAGTTGCACTAGATAAAACTCACGCTGTGGCAGCACGTTCGTTGTCAACGAAAGCGCAGCGAACCAGACCTGCGACCGATCTTGCTGTGTGCGGCAGCTTTGATTGAATGCTTGTATCGAGACAGGTCTGCATCAGCGGCACAAAGGCCGTGGGCCGTAGCTGCAAATCGCCATTTGCATATTCTCGCGGTGGCCACCACAGCAGCACCGGCAGCGGCGCGCGCGGCATGGCGTCCGCAGGTCTGGCTTGAGCCATTGGCAAAGTGCAATGCATCACGTTGTGCGCATGCTTCATCATGATGCAGCTGCTGCCTCCGCCTGGGAGTCGCGGGGTCACGCTGCCTGTCGTGTGTGTTTGAACCCCCACTCATCCACCATGTCCCTCTCAGCGCTGCTCCATGGGGACACCTTCTTTCTTGACGACTTTGCTGTGCGGCAGTGGGACGACCCGAACTACTCAGGTGTGCTGTGAGGTTGGGCGTCCCCAGCCACTTGCTTTTGCGGCGGCGACGACCGTGTCGGCGGCCGCAGCAGCAGATCTTCTTGGCAAAGAGAGTACCTTACCCACCACGCCAGCCCATCAGCAGCGTGCCGCATGTTTTCTCGCCGCCACTCTGCCTACATGAAATAATTCGGCGCCGTAACGCTCCCCAGCTCCCCCCTGCATGCACGCACACACACACACACACACACGCACGCACACACACACACACACACCACAAAAACAACACCTGCGCCCCCAGGCACTCGGATATCACATGACAAGGCGGACTTTGTGGCGAAGGTGCACGAGCTGTTCAAGCAGAGCGGTGCCAAGCTGGTAGATGGCTATGCCCCCTTCTGCAAGCACGGTACGGCTGCTTGGGATGCAGAGCCGTTGTTGCGCCGTAGCGGGTGAAAGATGGAGGGTGTGGGTGCCACGCATTCTGCTCGAGTGCCCACCACCGCTGCCAGAACCACATCATTTCGCGCACAAACAATTCAAAATCGTCCGCACAATTGGCGCAGTATTCGTGCCAAACTTTGTGGGTGCCAAGCTGGGGGCGCTTGATATAACCCCCGACAACCGCCAGCTGCTGCGCTCTGCGTACACGCGGCGCCGGCCAGAGGAGCTCGCCGTGCTGACCAGGCATGAGCCCCTGCCTGGATCAGCAGGGTTTGTGTGTGTGTGTGTGTTTGTGTGTTTGTGTGTGTGTGTGTGTGTGCACGTGTGTGTGAGTGTGCATGGAGGGTGTGTCCTCGGGGCGCAGCCATTCCCTGTTGCGCATATGACCAGCATGGCCCTTACAACCGCTCAGCCATGCGCCCCAGCTGCCACCTGGGCGTGATACGAACGCCCCCGGCCAACCTCAGACGGGGCCGTTCCTCAACATCGCTCCCCCCGCGCGTGCCTGCTTCACCCAGGTGGTTTCCAGAGGCGGCGGTGCAGCCCGTGCCCGTGGCGGCCCACCTGGATCTGATCTTGTACAGCCGGGAGCAGCTGGTGGAGGAGTACAGGGCCATGCCGTCAAAGAGCGGGGGGCAGGTGGGTTAAGGCGTACAGTCCTGCGATTGGCGAAGTGGCACGCTTCATGCCACACTTGCGCGCTGCGTGCTGCACATACGTTCTGCGCATGTATGCTGCGCACAGGGCGTATGCATGGCATGCGCCGGACGTGCATGTGACGCCTGCGGACGCATGCCTAGTGCTGGGTTGAGTGCGCCGCCAGCGTGAAGCCCGCTGCGATCGTGCTGCAGATCGTGGGATGCGCGTCGTGCCAGGGTCTTGCATAGCTGCCCAAGGACCCTCCAGCCAACAGCCCTGCCTCAACACTTCCCGCTGCTCTGTCCATGGCCCCAATAATGACATCTGCTGCCCTTGGGAATCAACGGTGGCTCCACTACCCCGTCACTGTGACCGGCCCCCACCCTATGTGAGGCAGGACCCCGACCTTCTGCTGCCCAAGGTACCGTGGGGCATCATCTCTGTCAAAGCGCAGAACGAAGACTATGAGACACCCGTAGGTCCTTGGCTGCGGCGACACGCTCCACGCCTGACCAGGATTCAAGGGTTTGTTTGGGGTTGATGAACCAGCTCCAGGGTCAAACCATACTTGGTGTGCTTGCAATGCCATGACAATTGACAGCACAATAAGCGTCCACATGACTGATCAGGGCTGAAGTGCACGGTCCCCACCGCCCTCAAACCGACCCGGTGAGCTGCAGATGCAGCCGATCACCATGATACGAAACGCCCTTGGTCGCGAGGAGGGCGGCAGTGGGGTGCCCCTTAACAGGTGCGGCGACAGGTGCATGTGCCGTTCATTGCAGCCAGCTCTGCTGGCTGTTGGCCGGCATGCTGCATCGTCATTCACTGCTCGCTCGCAGAGCGTTGCAAGTTACTTCACAAGCAGGGGGCCAAAGATATTCACCCGGCGCCTGCATGTGCATCCGGCCTTTCTGCAGGTTTCCATGTGCTGACCTGGGTACGGATACTTGCATCAACATTCGCGGTACATCTCAACCTCCCATGCTCGTCCTCAATCACACTTGCTTGAACACACACCCAAAAACACTCACACTCACCCCCCACACACAAACACACACCCCTGCACACACACGCACATGCACACGCCCGCGCCTGCGCCCACACGATTCTCAGGGATGCATACGAGGCGTCCTGCAACTACTGGCAGCACCATGCGCCCATTGTGGCTGGAGAGGAACCCAGCGGCGAGTAGGGCCGGCAAGGGAGTATCATGGGCCCCCCAGCGTGTGCAAGTGGGCAGTGGGCCCCTGCGAGGTTCGCTCAAGCTGCCCAGCCAAGGCAGCTTCTGAGTAATGTCCACACAAACAAGTCGGCTCTCGAGTTGGTTGCCTGCATGAATAAAACTTGTTTCACAGCTGCAAACCTCACAGCAACATGCTGTAGGGGCATCAAAATATATCCAGTCGTCTTACTCAGGCGCGAGCAGGCCTTCATCACATTCAGAGCTCGGTCCCTGGCAGGCAGCAAGGGTTTGCCTGCTGCAGCCAATATGCAAAAGGAAAATGGAAAAAACTTTGGGCGCTTTGCAATAGCGGCGTGAGCGCAGGTTGGGGCAGGAGCCCGACCCAAATCGCCTGCGCAAGTTGGTTGTTTTTTGGAGGTTTTGGCGCCAACGTCTTGCTCCATTGCTGGCTGGGGGTTGCCGCTGGGCCGAGACACAACCTTAACAATGTGCGACAACTTCGCCCTCTGCCTTTCAGTCTGGTGCTGGTTTGAAATGCTGACATGCTGTTTTGGCGGCTGCCGCCTGACCGCCCAGCACCTTGGGTTGATATACACCGTCCGCCTGCCCAGAGTTCCCATTGCGAAGCAGCACCTGACAAAGGCATGGCCATCGAGCTTGTTATAGCACATTGCAGCCTGTAATAGCTGAGCCCCTACGGTACCCTCAGCGCTAGATCGCCAAACAGTAACCGTACGCCTGATTCAAGCCGACATATTTCACTCAACCGCGAAATATGGCGCCTGCAGGTAGACACGCGTGTGCCGGATCGGGCCTTGCGGATCTCGTGCGGCAACAACCGCTTCCTCCGTAAACACTGCGTACCTCACTTGAGGGGATGAATCGAGCTCACTAACATGCAATGAGCACCACACGCTCGCCTTGTTTTAGCAGGCTCCGAGGCCGCAAGTGGCGAGTTGCCCCGCCCACTCACAGGGCGCAGCAAGCAGACGTGGGCCGACGAGGTCGAGGAGAACGGTGGGTTGACAGTGCAATGCCCCGACATGAGCTGCCAAATGTCCTTGGCACCATGCCGCGCCAGGGACGCGGGCCGTGCGTGCTGCGCATGTCGTCCTCGTCGCCTGCATGCTGAACCTCGGCTGAGTCGCACACACGCCTCCCCAAACACAGCTTTGGCTGACGGCTTTGGCTGATTGTAACATCGCTTGTGCCTGCATGCCTCTTCCCGCCTGCCAAACGCAGACAGTCTAAACGAGGTGACCTTTCCTAGCGAGCACATCGGCGCCGGTGCAGCACCACCCAGTGCGCCATCCTCGTACCATGCGCCGGCCCCCAGCAGCCCGCTGCCGCAGGCGGGGCGCATCGCCGCACTCCCCCAGGCGCCACCCCAGCAGCACACGCAGGGAGTGCTTTACGCCATACTGCTGCACGTTGTGCCGCCGGACGCCCCCAGCGAGGCCGTCCTTGACCTCTTCCGCGGAGCGCAGGTGCGAGGGAGGAGGCGGTTGCTGTTGCTTCATGCTGCATCTCGTCCTCTCAATGGCATGGGGATTCCCCGGCGTCCATGCATGGTGGGCCTTGCGTGCTCCCCGTGTTGATTCCCCCGGAGAGCACCTTCCGCTCCCACCCCTGCAGACACGCACGGCATCAGCTTGTCCCAACACACATCCCGACCACCTCCCAGCCGCCGCCCACCACCACCCAACCGTCCCCAACCACCTCCCAAACGCCTTGCCTGCGCAGGTTCGCGGCCTGCGCCACCGCTCAACCCCAGAGGAGCCCTGGACAATCATTGACTTTGAAGACCCTCGTGACGCCAGCGCCGCCATTTCAGACGCCGCCGCCGGCCGCCTGGTGCTGCGCAACGCGGCGGGCGGCGCCATGCGGCTG
>NW_014011936.1:9938-12623 GCF_000611645.1 Monoraphidium neglectum
TCGCCGCCCCGCGCGCCCGGCGCCGCCGCGGGCAGCCCGCTGCCGCCACGCCCGCCGATGGCGCCGCAGGTGTTGGTGGCCCCGCGACAGCGGGCCACCGAGTGGATGCCGCCGCCATTCGACCTCGGTCGCTTCCAGGGGCCCCACCCTGCGGGCGCGCTCGCGCCGCGCGTGTGGGGGTCGGCGCCCTCGCACAGCGGCAGCAGCCCGGACGACCGCCGGAGGCAAGTGGGCCCTATCACCCGCTTTGCCAGCATGGGCGCGGCCTCTCGCGGGGTGACGCCTCCGCGGGGGCTCGGACAAGAGCAGCAGCAGCAGCAGCAGCAGCAGCAGCAGCAGCAGCAGCAGCAGCAGCAGCAGCAACCGCTTCCGCATCACTTCAGTAGCCCCATGCCATACCAGGAGCAGCGTGCAGGCGAGGCCCAGCACCTGCTGTCGACGCAGCCGTGCCCACCCCACATGCCGCCCGTGCTGGTGTCCGCCCCCACGGCGGCGCCGGCGCCGCCCGTCGGAGACGGCTGGGCTTCGCATCCAATCCACCGCCGGCCCGGCAGCTATGGCCCGGCCCAGGGTAGCGTATTCCCACTGGCGCCCGACCAGCTCAGCTTGGAGGACCATTGGCGGCTGTGTGGGGGGCCCCCGCCTCCATCAGCGGCCGCTGCAGGCCCGCCCCCTGGCTTTGGGCCGCAGGCCGCCGGATCTCCAGTAAGGATGGCAGCTGCGGCGCCGCAGATTCAGCCAACTGCGAGGTTCCAGGTCCTGCAGCGGCCGCACGAGGCCGCGCAGCCGCCGCTGTCTTGCACTGTGGCACCTGCGGCGGCCACGCCGCTGGTGGCGCCGCTGCCCGCGCCGCTGGTCGCTCCGCTGGCCGCCCTGCAGGGCAATGCAGAGCGGCAGGAGCAATGGCAGCCTGGGCCAGGCCAACGCCAGCCGCCGCAACCGGAGCAGTCAACTCTGCCTGCGCCGCAGAACGCACCGCCACTGTTCACACAATCATATGAGTACAACCTGCAGGCGCAGCAGGCGCAACAGGCGCAGCAGGCGCAGCCAACGTGGCAGCAGGCGCCGACTGCGTATGACGCCCCGCAGCAGCACAAGGATCAGCGGAGGCCTGAGGAGCAACATGGCTACCGCCAGCAGTGGCAGGTGCAGGGGCAAGAGCAGGACAACCAGCAGATCAGGGGTGTGGGTGGGGATGCGGGGGCAGCGCCGCCGTCACCCGAGATGGGTGCACAGGGCCCGGCCAGCGGCGCCGAGGCGCCAGCCAGCGGCAGCGAAGGGGCACCCCTGCTGGACCCATGGGGCGCCCCTTGGCCCAGCCCCCTGAAGGGTGGGAGCCGGGGAGCCGCAGACTACGCGGCCGCGGCGCCCGCTGAGGCGGCGCCGCCCCCGCTTCAGGGCCTCGGCCGGAGCGGAGCTGTGAGCCGTGGGGTCCCTGGGCTGGACGCAGGCGAGGGCGGGGTTGGCGCTGACCTGGCATGCGGTGGGGTGGGTACGCTCCACCACATGACACACGAGCCCGTCGTGGCGCAGGCCGCCGAGCAGCAGCGGGAGTGGGGGAGCCTCAAGGGGGCGTCACCCCGTCGCGCCCCCCACAAGCTTGCGCCTCAGGCAGAGCGTGCGCCGCGGGGCCGCGGCGGGCGCGGACGGCGCGGCGGCTTTCAAGGCGGCAGGCCGCCCCTGGAGGCCAGCGGCTTTGCCTCCGATGCCCTGGGCATGGACAAGGCGCCGGGTGGCGGCGGCCGGGGCGAGCGTGGCAGGGGCCGCGGGCGCGGCGGTTCCTTAGGCGGCAGCATGGCCGGCCCGCGTCCGGCCGAGCACATTGGCAACGGCATTGGTGGTAGAACACTATCGGACGCGCCTCCCGTGGGACGTGAGGGCCGCGGCGAGCTCGGCCGCGGCCGCGGCCGCGGCTTTGGGTGCGAGGGCCGCGGGCGTGGGGGCGGGCTCGGCGCCGCCGCATTTGGCGCAGAGGCTGAGCCTGCAGCTGCCGAGCCCGCCCAGCCGCTCGGCTGGGGTGCGGCCGGCGCACTGCAGCAGGATGACAATGATTGGCAGCAGGATGCGGGCTGGGGGGCATGCGAGGAGGGGCAGCAGCAGCAGGATGCGCAGGCGGGCGGCGCTGAGGACGCGTCGCCGCCGGCAGAGCGACAGCAGGAGTTTGCGAGCGAGCGATTCAGCCGTTTCCAGCAGCAGGAGGGGTCCCAGGAGTTTGGAGGGACGGGGGAAAGGAGCTTTGGCCGCGGGCGGCGCGACGCCAGCCGCGGCCGGGGCGGGCGCGGAGGATACGCGGGCGCCGGTTGCGGCGCCTTCCGTGGCCGGGGCAGGTTTGGCGGCCAGGGCGCTGGGGAGCCTGAGCTTGCCGGCGCCGAAGGCCATGGGGGCGCCGGCAGGCGCGGCCACGGGCGTGGCGGGATGGGGAGGGGCGGCTTCGGGCGCGGCGGCCTTGACGGAGTCGGCGACGGGTACGACGTACAGGGGGAACCGGCGTACGGCGGCAACGGCGACGGCGCAGATGCTGGAGGCAGCCCTGGCGGCGGCAGGGGCCGCGGCGGCGGCCGGGGCCGCGGGCGCGGGCGCGGCGATCAAGGCAGCGTGGCTCCTGCGTTTGAGGCTTCGCTGCCGCCGGAGCCGGATGTCTCAGAGGTTGTGGCCGACCTGGGTTGGGGTGCGCCCGACGAAGAC
>NW_014011935.1:0-5234 GCF_000611645.1 Monoraphidium neglectum
GTGGCGGTGTGCGCGTGCTGGTGGCCTCTAGCAAGGGCCTCAGCCTGGGCATCAGCAGGAGCGCCTCGGGGAGCAGCGGCGCCGCCGCCCAGCCCCAGCCGTCCCCGTCGCCCGTGCGGCCCCCCAAGCCCAAGCGCGGCGCCGGCGCCGCCACTGCCGTTGCCGCCGCCGCGCAGACGCCTCGGGAGCAACAGCGGCAGCCCCCTCCGCCGCGCGGTCCTGGGGCCGCCGCGGCCGCGGCAGCGGGGGTGGCCACGGACGACGCAGCGTCTGGCAGCAGCGCGGGCGGCGGCTGGCGGCGGCTGGTGCTGAGCGGCGAAGAGGTGCTGGAGCTGCGGGCGGCGCACCTGGAGTTCTGGAGGCAGTCGTGGGGGGACGAGGGACGGGATCATGAGCACGAAGAGCAGCAGGAGGTGCAGGCGGCGGCGGGACAGGGGGAGCAGCAGCAGCAGGAGGAGGAGGCAGGCGTGCACCGTGTGCTTGGCGAAGCGCAGGGGGCGGAGCGGGGCCAGGGGCAGGAGCAGAGCCAGGGGCACGATCGGGGGCCGGACGATGCAGTGCAGGATGGCGCCACCCGTGCTGGCCACCAGGACGAGGAGCAGCAGCAGCAGCAGCAGCAGCAGCAGCAGCAGCAGTCACACTCGCAGGAGGAGCAGGCGCTGCAGCGGGGCCTGCCAGGGCAGCCGGTCGCGGAGGTCGGCAGTGGCTGCGTGGACGGCTGCAAGTTGGAGAGTCAACAGGGCAAGGAGGAGGGGGCGAAGGCGGAGGGGGCGGAAGAGGTGGCGCAGGTACTGGCAGGCGTGCAACAGGCTGGCCCCAGCGGTGACGCGAGCAAGGAGGGGCCCAGCAGGACGGCCAGCCGCACCAGCAGCGGCGAGACGCCGGCGGCTGCAGTACCAAAGCCGACCGGCGGCCGGAATGCAGTGTCTCAGGTGGCTCAGCAGCCGTGGCAGAATTACAACACGCAGTCGCAGCGGCAGCAGGCGCAGCAGCAGGCACAGCTGCAGTGGCAGCAGGGGCAGCAGCAAGGGGCGCAGCAGTGGCAGCAGCAGCAATGGCAGCAGCAGGGGGCGCAGCACTGGCACCAGCAGCAGTGGGAGCAGAAGCAGTTGCCGCACCAGCAGGCGCAGTGGCAGCAGGGGTGGCAGCAGGGGTGGTCGGCGGGCGCCGCATACCCCGTGGTGCAGGTGGTGCCCCCATGGGCCATGCCTTATGGGGCGCAATATCCAGCAGTCTATCAGATGCCGTATGTCGCAGCACAGTACGACCCTGTCGTGTATGCGGCAGCGGCCGCAGGCGCCCGCGACGCCCTCAGGGATCGCACCAGCAGCGCGGCGGCCGGCGTGCCGCCCCCGCGGCCGCCGCCCGGGTCGCCACCAGCGTCGCGGCAGCGGCGCAGCAGCGACGCCGGCGTCAGTGGCGCTGGCGGCGGCGGGGACGGCGCGGCGGCGCGGCAGGGCGGGGCGGGGTCCCGATGGACTGACATGGGCGGCGGCGGGACAGTTGATGAAGGCGGCGGCAGCGGCGGCCCTGGTGCCGCTGGCGGTGGCGTTGGTGGTGGCAAAGACGGGGTGGACGTTCCCTCGACGCCTTGAGGGGCGTTGGTGGTGGCGCAGTTGAGCTGGGGCTCGGCGTGGGCATCACGCAGTCCAGGTGCATCCGCACATTTTCACAATCAGGGCAGTTGTAACCTTTTTTTCTGACACCGGTGCATCATCCAAAACCCTCTCATCACCAAATGTATGCAGTGCGTTTGCAACGTGTGCAACATGTGCGGTTGCTTGGGTGGGCCGCTGACTGGCAGTGGCGCAGCACCTGGGTTTGTTGCATCCCAGCGGCGGCGTCACTGCGCCTGTGTAGGGTGACAGACCCACAAGCCGGTCTCATAGCTGTTGTGCTGTTTGCAGCATAATCCTCATATACACTTCCACCATGTATGTTGTCAAGGACCTCGAGCGGCGCGGCCGGGGTCTCGTGGCAGCGCGCACGATCAAAGCGGGCGAAACCATTCTCAGCGAAGAGCCACTGCTGCTTACGATCGCGCAAGACGCAAAGGATTATGCATGCGCGCATTGCTTGCGGCTGCTGAGCTCAGGTGCGCCCATTCTCGCCGCTGCTCCGCCGCTCCTGCAGCCGCCGCCTTCCCTTTGGCCGCATGCCCAAGCCGACGCCCGTTTCGGCGATCCGCAGGCGCTCCATGCCAGAAATGCCATCAGGTGGTGTTCTGCTCTCCAGAGTGCGCGGCGCTAGCTGCGTCCAAGCCCTGGGTGCATGCCGATGCGACTTGCAGGTGCGAAGGGTTGACCATGCCCGCTCACGCCGCATACGAGGAGCCGCCTACACTCGCTCGCAGCCACGCAATGCAATCAGTGCTAGCCCATCACGCAGCACCATAAACTTGCTGAGCACGCGCGGCGCCCCCGGACTCCGGCGGGCCCAAGCGGCGCCTGCGGCGCACCTCTTCCAGGGGCACATCCGCATGGTCAACGCCGCGTGAGCCCCCTGCCCCGCCCTCAGGGCGTACTCGTCGCTGGCGGCCGCGCCGCTTGACGATGAGGGCCGCACTGCTCTGCGCTTCCTAATCCAAGCAATGGCGCTACGCGCCCTCGCCGCCCACAGCCCTGCGGGTGCGTGCGGGCGCCAGCCGGGCGTGCGGGCCCATGGATGAGTCCGATCTTGGATTGGCGGGGCGGGCTGTTTGGCGTCACGCCTGCCATGTGCCGCAACGAAGCCGCAGGCATCACGGCGCTGGCACCCGAGACCAGGGCAGCGGGTGTGAGAAGCTGCAAGGAGTTTGTACGCGGCCGCGCTCACAATGCACTGGCCCCCTTGCGGAATCTCAGACGGCCGCTACAACGCGCTCCTCCAGCTGGACGGCGCCCCGGACGCCGCAGCCCTGCAGCAGGCGCGGCAGCTGCGGCCCCTCCTAGCAGCAGCCATTGGTGAGGCGGGCCCTCTCGAGCTGCTGGGCCGCTCGGGCGGCTGGCCCGCGCCGCTAGCAGCGCTGCGCTCTTTTGCCTCGGCTGCCTCCTTCCACACGCGAACATTGCAGTGCCCCACCCTCAGTCACATTTTTTTCACCGCTAAGAAACAGCACGATATATGAACCATGCGTACATCATGAGAGGCAGCCGACTGCAACGTTCACGCGTGCCGTCCGACCCGCATGCGCCCCCCCGGAACCCTCTGCCGCAGGGGACCCGTCCTGCCTGGGTGCCCCGGAAGAGGAGCTGGCCGCGCTGCTGCGCAAGGAGCAGCTGAACAGCTACGGCATCATGGCGCCCCCCGGCCCCGCCGGCGAGCGCCGCGTGCGCGGCGGTGGCGTGTACCCGCGGTGCTCGCTGATCAATCACGAGTGCGCGCCGAACGCGGCGCGCTTCGACGCCTTCGACGCGGCCGGCCCCGCGGGCGGGGCCAGCAGCAGCAGCAGCGGCGGCGGCGGCGGCGGGGACGGCGGCGGCGTGCTGAGCAGCGGCGGCGGCTACCCGCTGAGCACCGCTGTGAGCATCCGGGCGATGCACGACTTGCCAGAGGGGACCGAAATCGTGCAGAGCTACTTCCCACTGAATTGGGACCTTCGAGAGCGGCGGCGGCAGGCGCGGGAGGTGTACGGTTTCGAGTGCTGCTGCCCACGCTGCCTGGCGGAGGCAGCGCCCGGGTGGGGCGGGGCGTCGGGCGAGAGCGGCAGCGGCAGCGGCAGCGGTAGCGAGTGGGAGACGGAGGACGGTGAGGAGGATGGGGCTGATGAGATGGAGCACGAGCGGCAGGCGGCGGCGAGTGGGGGAGACCAGCAGCAGCAGCAGCAACAGCAGCAACATTATCATCATCAGCAGCAGCAGCATGAGGTAGCAGCAGGGACTGGGCCCGGCAGCAGCGGCGGCACCGGCGATGACCGCGGGCCGCTTGATCCAACGTACCTGCAGCTTTTCTTGCTCAAGTACATGTGCCCACGCAAGGCATGCTTTGGGACAATGGCGGCGGTGCTTGGGAGCGACCTTTGTGAGTGCAACGTTTGCGGCGGGCGGCGCAGCGAGGCCGAGTTCCTGGCCGAGTTGGAGGGGTAGGTAGCCTTGCCTATGGACACACGGGCGGTTGTAACCGAATGCATTGCGTCACCTCTGAATGCAGTGCTTCCAGCTCATCTGCCATCGCGCACTGACTTTTCACCGGACGGATAGTATGAACGTACGCAGAGTGTGATGTATGTGCCGCCATATCTTGGTGAGCAGCCAAACGCACCTGATCAGCAGGGCAGTCTCGGTCAACACGTGGTCATGTTGAGTTGACTCTTGGACGGGCCCACTGTAGGACCCGGCGGTCCGGGAGCTTTGCCACACCGCCTGAACCTGATGCATCAAGGTTCATCATTATGTAGTTAATTACGATGTCCGGCTGACAATCAGCCACGAAGCGATCAACGCTCCGCATCTACGTGTAAAGTCCTCTGATCGTCGCGGTGCGTGACAATATGTGGTTTAGGCTGACACTTCTTGCCCTGTGCGTAGTCGCAGATGCAGGTGGGCCGGTAATGAGCTCAGCAGGGGGCGCCCATGCAGCCAATGAGCGCCCACTCTTGCTGGTGTTCGACACCCCCGCTAGCGCTTCTGACGTGCACAGTGCTGCCCATATTGCAGCAAAACATGTGCCTCGCATGAGAAGCCTTGCATGGACAACCCCCCACTTTTCACAGGCTCAATAGCACCAATGCGGAGTCACAAGCGCAAACTGCTAGATCCGGTAATGTCGGTAGCAGGCGTTGACTTTGTGCCGGCAGCGCAGCAGGCCCAGCCGCTGCCTGTGCAGGCGGCTCCGGCGCAGGCGCCTGCGCGAGAATCGTCTGAGGCTGAAGCCAGCAGCACTGATACGGCAGCCACCAGACTGCCAGGACAGGTGCAGCGTAGCGCAGTCAATTCAGCCCAAGTTGCGGAAAAATCCCTGACCAGTAGAGCAGCGGCCCAACGGCGGCAGCAGCAGCAGCAGCAGCAGCAGCAGCAGCCTCGAGCCAGCGCAGGCGGGACAGCACTGCAACATCAGTCTTCTGCAGTGACGGGCAGCAGGACCGCTGCAGGCGCTGCTGGCACACAGAAGCAGGCTGCTGCCAAAACCGGCTCTTGCGGATCCGCGGCGTCAGGCGGTGGCATTTCCGGGGGTGGCGGCGTCGGCAGCCGCAGCAGCGGCAGGGGCGCCGGCAGTGGCACTGGCGGCGGCAGCGGCCGGAGCGGGGCCGGTGGCGC
>NW_014011935.1:6027-10169 GCF_000611645.1 Monoraphidium neglectum
CCGCCGTTAAAACGGGTGCGGCCGCCGGATCTTCTGGCGGGTCCAGCAGTGCAGGCGGCAGCTCCGGCAGCACCCCTGCCACCCCCGGCAGCTCGGCGGACGGCTACGTGTATTACTACTATGACTACCAGGATGCACCCACCCTGCTGCCGTTTTGTGACCCGCGCAGCCACAGCTACTGCGTGAGCGGGTTCTGTGGATCGACTCACTTGCATGCAAGCGCACGCATGGGGACAGTACATGCACAGGCAGCTGCGTGCTGGCCCGCACCGCCTTGCCTCACAAATCACAGGATTCCTCATCCGCAACGCCTGGCGCGTTCGCAGGACGACTCTGACCGGCTCGATTTCCTGAAAACCGACAGTGACTCGATCACATTCGACGGCGCCCCATACACAGAGGCCGCTGCGACGCTGCAGGTGAGGGCGGGCACGATGGTTGCAGTGCTGCTTGTCAACAGTAGCATGCTGCATTCGAAGAAAGTGCACACCAGTGCAGCAGATCAACCAATTCATCAAGTGTGTTTGTTACAGAAGCAAGCAAGTTGTCACAGACCCTTCAACTCATCAGCATTTGGGCCCACTCCACTTCACTCTGCGTTCCTCTGTATCACACATACACCCCCACACCTGCACACACACACATGTGTGTGCACTTCCACGGCACGCATCGATGGTAGATCCCAGTGGTTCAAAAAACACCTGTCACGCAAACCGTGTGTTCTGATTCTCTGCCCACCACCGCAGGAAGACACCAGCAACTCTGCGACGCCCAACTTTTACGCCAGCAGCTTGGACCTCACGTCGAGGGCCGGCCTGCAGGGGCAGGAGAACGCCAAGCTCGGGCCCGCCGTGTTCCGCGGCACGACTACGGCGGACCTCACGAGGGCAAGCCTGGGCGTCGACGCTAGCCGCGTTGGCCGCGTGCTGCCCGACTCTGTGTCTGTGACTGTGGGTTCGCTCAAAGCACAGGGGCAGGAGGGGCCGGTGCTGCAAAGGGCGCGGTACAATTTCATTGCGGGCGCAAACGCGGGGCTGCCGGGGTTTGCGACCAACGCGAGGTGACACCAATGGTATGGTGGAGAGCAGCCCCGGTGCCACCAGTGCTGCAGTGCATCTGGCTGCCTGGGTATCTGTAGTGGCCACCATTCTTTCGCACTGTGAAAGTGGCACACCGCAGGCGTATTTTGACTCCAGTCACTGCATGTGTCGGCAGTTTTCGCGTGCCCCGGCTGTCCACGGGTGACACGCGGGTGTGAGAGCGTCTGTTCGACCTTGTGCACCCAATCCCTGTGCTTGTGTGTGGGGGGTCTGTAGCTGTTTGCGCAGGAAGGGTCACAGGGGGCTGGGCTCTTCGTGTGAAGGGGGGGGGTAACTCACCGCAAGCTGACGCTTTGGACGGTGGACGGCTGCCTTGCTGGGCTTTGGGCCTTCGTATGTGTGAACAGTCAGGATCAGATGAGAGGAGTGTTACACATGGATACAAGGTACCGAGTGCCAGGGGTTTCGTCCTCAAAATGCGGTGAACCGTCGCTATCAATACTCCTGGGTAACAGCGCGCGCGCGCGCGCGTACGCGCACAAACTTCCCGCCGGCCGCTCTGGGCTGGATAGGGCAGTACACGCCCTGGGGGTTGCGTCATGCATATCAGTGCAATTCACGTATCGTCTGGGAGTGTCTTGGACAGGCAAGGCAGTGGCATACAACAAACGGGGGTGGACAGGCGTCGCCGCTACTGTGGAGATGGCAGCGCGGCAAAATCAGTCATGGGGGTCGTGGGAGGGTGCCAGCGCTCGAACGGTCTTGAGCGCGTCAATCGTGCAATTCTCAACGTATATCATATCATAACATTGTATATAATCTTTTAGGTGATGTGAATACATGTCAAGGGGCAGGCAGGATTATGTCCACTGTGTTTACTCAAAAGTCAAAGAGTTACTTGGCATTCACACGTCACGAGCAGTCTTGTTGGTTACTCGCTGTGCTCCCACACATGCACGCGCACGTGCTGTCAGGGACCCCATGCCACGCGTGCTGAAATCTATAGGCTCTCAATATTGCGCCTCGGGTTGGCCAGCTGGTACTGACTGTGACATCCGTTCATGTGGTTGCGCAAGGCGGTGTGCCAGCACCAGTAAGCAAGTCAGGATCGCAAGCTCTGAGGAACCCTGGGCAGCTCCCGAACACTGGTTCTTCACATGACATTGGTTGATGCAGCACGATCTTGCTGCACTCTGCTGCACCCTGCTTCACCATGCAGCATCATTGTGCTACACTCTACTATGGTACACCTCGCTACAAACTCATACAAGCCAGCGCCACGGTCGAAAGTGTTTTGACTCCACCAGGACGCAACACACCGACGCAATGCCTTCAGCAATCAGATTCAAAGCATGCACAAGTTCTCGCTTGCATATGCTGGGACGCTCATTGGCCGTGTGATCTGTCACAGAAACCCGCCAAAGTTCAAAATGTCCTAGACGCGTGCTGTGTTGGCAGCACCAGCGTGCGTATTCCACCGCAATACAATATTTATCACTTCAACACAGGTATTCAACATCTATCCTCAATTGCGTCAGTGTCCTGGCGTGATCTGCTGATGCCACTCCACCTCGCTCTTCGCTCCTCAACTTCATGTTCGCGTTCAAACGTGAAGACCTTTTGACGCTGATCTAATTCTCATAGAACGCACCCTGGTCGCGACACACTCCGCTTGTCGTAAAACATAGATTTTGTGCTTCGCCGGCTGTCCAAATACGCGTGGCAACAGTCCTTAGTAGCAGCATAATGAGTGGCATCGTGCCGGGCGCCGCTCTGCCGTGGGCTGTGAGTGACGCTGCCCACGCCCCTGCTGCACACTCTGCTGAAGAGCAGCTGTCGCAGCAGCCCCTCTCTGTCGAGGCACTCGGCCTCGCCCTTGGCAGCAGGATTGAGGTGCGGGGCGACTGTGGCGCTCCTGGTGGTTTGGCGGTTGCAGGCGATGTGCGTGTGCGACGCAACTCCCGTGAGCGTGCATGGCAGGCAATGCCTCGAACTGGACGAACCGCGGCATGGATTCGATGCAAAGCTCGCCGCGTGACTGCCGCCGCCACGCTTGCCAGGTGCGCTGGGAGATCATTCCTGCAGAGGACGAGGGGCGGCCCTTCTCCAAGGTGCGCGCGGCGACGGCCCTGCCCCCCACACCCCGGCAGCCCGGCGCAGACGCACCTGTGGCCCTGGGCGTGAGGCCGTTGTTACCCAGCCTGTCCCTTCACACATTCGAACGACCAGATACGCCCGAATCGATTGGGCTTCCGTGTCCTCCCCCCTCCCCTCCAATCTGCAGTGGTGGGGTGCGAGCATTTCCAGCCAGGCGGCTGCGGCGGCAGACGCGCCGGGCCCCTGCTACAAATTGTCGTACGACCCAGACGAGAGCTTTGAAGCCGAGGAGCGCAGGGTGCAGCTAACCTCGGAGCGTGAGCCACGCCGGCGCGCGAGCGGGCGGCGGGGGAGCTTTGGAGCGGGGCAAAGGGGATCCACATGTGCGGGCCCGGTGTGGCGCAGGAGCGCAGGCGCGGTGGGCGTGCGCCTGCCGCGCTGGCCGCGCTTGCGGCGACTTGGGCTCACGGCGTCGGGGAAAAAGCAGGGCTCTAGGCCGCACCCGCGTGTCCGGCCACGCCCCGTCAACCTGCGAGTTGACCGCGCTGCAATATTTGACCGCGCGGCGCACCCCAGACGAGCTGTTTGACCTGGAGGACGAGGACACGCTGATGTGGCGGCGCGAGGGCGAGGACTGGGAACCGTCCACAACCGCCACGCTCGGGGACATTATGGGAGGGTGGGGCCCCGCGGGCGGCGGGCCACGACCCGGCTCTGCTTGACCCATGCGTGCCGTGCCTCTGGGTGTCCTGCGTGGGCGTGCCGCATGGCGGCCACGCAGGTGGCAGCCCCCCGCGCCTCGCATCATCACGTATGGCCCTGGGTGCCAAGCCCCGACACCCCCCTCTTCCCAAGTTTGCACCCGATCGTCTCGCGATACATGCGAAGCCCCCAGCTCCTCGCCCACCGACGCCCTCCTGATTGAGCACGGACTCTCTTGAAGCATCCACGCTGCACCCCTGGCCCCCCTCACCCACCCACACGCACCCACACCCACCCACCACC
>NW_014011935.1:10512-13545 GCF_000611645.1 Monoraphidium neglectum
ACCCACCCCCCCCCAACACACACACACCATCCAGGCTGCCTGATGAGGCGGAGCTGCGGGAGGCGGAGGAGGAGGCGCTGGCTGACCTGGACCCGGCCACGCAGCGGAGGGTCGCGGCTGGCTTCAGGTGAGCCTGCGGCCACAGCAGCGCGGCGGCCGCAGCGGAGCGGCGGCGGGGTTTGGGGACGCACGCTTGGCAAGGGGTTGGCAGCTGTCGCCGAGATGGCCTTGTTGCGCCGGCGGGGCCGTCGTTTTGCTGAGTGGAACTGCTTGCACAATTCTCATGCCCCCACACCCCAGGGACCTGGCGGAAAGCTTCAAGTGAGTGGGCGCATGGGGGTGCGGCGAGGGTTTGGAGCTCCTAATGAAGGGTTCGCATCGGGGCATATAAGGCCCAACACCCAGCCCTGAATGAACGCACTAGAGGCCAATGCACGGTGTCCCGCCACATGCGAAAGGCTCGATTTGAGCAGCACCCGGCACCACAACACCCACCTCACCCGCCACCCCGCATCACTATCGTAGGGAGTACATGCGGGAGAAGCTGGAGGCAGCCGCAGCGGCTGGCACCGCGGACACCTTTGTGGTGACGGAGGGGATGGTGGCCGAGTTCAAGGCGACGTACGGCGCCCGCTTGCAGCGCGACCAGGCAAGCGGCGGGGCGTAGGCCGGCGCGCGCCACCCAGGGCCGGGGATGCGCGGCGGAAGGGGCGGTCGGCGGCGCGCGCACGGCTGCGGATATGGGAGACAGCCTTGCTGCGTGCGTTTGATTGGCAGGCCAAAATGACAAGCCCCCGGCGCCGGGCAAGTCGCAGCCGCCTTGTTGTGTGGTGGGCCCGCGCGTTGTGTATATTACAAAAGAATGAGTCATACTGTGTGTTTATTTTCGCTCGTTAGCGGGTCACACATGAACAAGTAAATGTCAACACGTGTGAAGCTGTGCATACAAAAGCAATCTGATACTGTCAAGTGAGGCAAGGAAGGGGGCCCAGCACACTGCGACCCCTCAGGACTCCAGGAGTTGCAGAGACTCCACCTATCTAAAGGCCACAGCACATGCATGTTTGCCAAGCGACAGCCAGCTGCTCGATGTGCGCATTTGTTTCGCAAACAACAAAGAAGTGGCTGCACAACAGCAGCCTTGCCGCGCGCGACGCAACGGCAGCAGTGCAGGTGCCCACGCCGCCGCCGCCGCCCGCCTACGCCACCGCCGGTGCGCCGCCCAAGAACTCGCGCGTGAAGTTGCGTGCAAGGACGTCCCGCGGGCGGCAGTCCCTGCGGAAGTCGACGTACGTCTTCGCAGGCCGCAGGTCGCAGCACTCAATCTCATCCAGCCGCACCCGCCACTCGCCCGTCCCGGCCTTCGCCGCCGCCGCCACCGACGACGCCGCTGCGTCCCCCCAGCTCTGCCGCGGCGGCAGCCCCGACCCCCCGCCCGCCGCGCCCGGGGCCGCCCCCTGGCCCGGGGCTGCGCCGCCGGCGCCGCCCGCCAGCAGCTGCGCCTGTTCCCACTCGTATGCGACGCGCACCCCCGGGTCCACCACCACGCGCCCCCTGCCTAGGCGATGCAGGTCATCACACAGCAGGCTGCACTCCGACGCGCGGCACTCGCCGGCCAGCGCCCCCCGGAACCGCAGCCCCGCGCGCAGCGGCGCGGCGCCGAGGGCCGCGAGGCCGTTCCAGCAGCAGGCGGCCGGGAAGGGCAGGCCCGCGACGAGGCGGGCGCGGGAGGGGGCGTGGGACACGAAGGGCGGCAGGTTGCTGAAGCGGGCGCCGGACACGTCGCGCGCGACCCACTGCGATGTAAGACAGGGTGGGGCGGCGGCAGGGCGCGGCGGTTGGCACCAGTAAGTTGAGAGGCGGCGAAGATTCCCATGTGTGCATCGGCGGGGCCCTCCATTTGATGTGATGTCGGGCACAGGTTGCAAGGTGTGGGGGGAGGGTAGCCAGCATCTGATGTTACCCGCCCCTTCTGCGAGCCGGGCGTACCTTGTCGTAGAACCGCAGCTGTGCCTCCGCACCGCCGGGGTGTGACTGCTGCTCCTCCTCCTGCTGCCCCTGCTGCTGCAGCAGCCGCTGCTGCATTCGCTGCTGCAGTTGCTGCTGCTGCTGCTCCTCGCCTCCCTGATCCAGCGCCTCCGCCGCCTGCAGCTGCCACGCCTGCTGCCTGCTCAGCCGCCGCGCGCCCCGCCGCCTGGCGGCCGTCGCTGCCAAGCTGCCGCCGCCATCCTGCCCCTCCTGCCCGTCCTCAATCTGTCGCAGCAGCATTACGTCATCCATATCCTCCTCCCCTCCTCGCCCACCGCTTCCCCCGCTGCCGGTGCGGCCGCCGGCCCCCTCCCCGGCCCCCGCCGCCTGCTGCCACGACCCAGTGTAGAAGTCGAGGCCGCACGCCAGGTCAGCGCCGTGCGCCAGCAGCCGCAGCACGTCCTCTGCGCAGAAGAAGACGTCGTTCGCAAACACGACCGCGTCCGGCCGCCACGGCCCCGCGTCCGTCGCCGCCGACGTCGCAGCTGACGGCAGCCGCAGTGCGCCCCCGGCGGCCGCGCCAGCCGTCGAGGGGGCAGCCGCCTCGCCTGCTGCGCCCGACAGGAACGGTTCAAGCGCCGCGTTGCGGAGCGCGGCTAGGTAGGCGACGCGGCCGCCTTCCTTCCGCACGCGCGGTGCGAGCGCGCCGCCCAGGGTGACGTTGTGCGGGACGCCGAGCGGCAGCAGCAGCATGCGCAGCAGGCTCAGCCACTGGCGCGAGAGGTCGTTGCTGCCGCTCTCGTATATTGAGACCGCCAGGCGGCCGGGCGGCAGCAGCAAGGCGAGGCGCAGCACCTGGGCTATCAGGTTGGGCGCGAGGCCGCCAGAGTTGTGGAGGATCGCGGCAAACAGCACCCGCTTTGACGGGACGCGGTCCGCCGTGTTGCCGCCGGCGCCGCCGCGCGTGTGCGGCGTGGTGTTGTTGACCCCCAAGGCAGCGGCGGGCAGCGAGGGGTCGGGTGTGCAGGCGAGCACATGACCGTCGCCGTTCACATGGGCCAGCGC
>NW_014011934.1:0-11824 GCF_000611645.1 Monoraphidium neglectum
GGCGGCGGGGGAGGGGGGGAAAGCGCAGGGCGGGAGCCGGTTGAGTACGAACGGGTGGCGACGAGCACAGCAGGTGAGCTGATTGGCAGGCGCAGGCTTTGATGGCGCGACAGAGGTCGAGCGTTTTGGGTGTGGTGCTGTCTGCATGGACTCTCGCCCCCCGTCCGACTGCCTCTTGCTGCCATGACCTGAGATTGTGGCGTGCTGCCGGTCCTGCTGGCGGGATCCCTTCAGGCTAGCACAGTCCCGCCCTCGATTCCGTGCGCATTGGTAGGTCATTCGCCACGAAAGGACGACGTGCCGGGGCCGGCGGTCTCCGTGTGGCGCTTTGAGGCCAGGAGCAGGTTGAGACCAGAGCCCGGCGGCCCGCGCAGCGACCGTTCGGCAACGGCGACGGCGGCGCAGACGCCCCCCCGCTCACCGGCGGCGGCCGCGGCGCAGCCGCCGGGCCTCCGTGCGACCGCCGCCGCGGGTGAGGGATCGGAGACGATCCCCATTCTGCGGCGGCCGGGCGGCGGCGCCGGTCTCGACTCCGCAGGGGACGGCGGCAGGGGCGGAGAGGACTGCGTCGATGATCAATGCGTGGACCCTTGCGCCATGACTCGGCGGCAGCGATTTGCCGCGACGCTGCGGCTGTGGCCCTACACGGTGCCGCTGTTCATCGTGTACTGGGCAGGTGCATGGGGGGCCGGTCGGCTGCCTGGCTGTGCTGGAGAAGGGCACGGGTGCTTGCTGGCCTGCTTGGAGTGGCTGCTTTTGCTTGGCCAGACCAGCTGATTGCGCGGGCGGGCGCCATGATCAGCGTGCTACACGGGCAGCGTGGCATCACGAATTGCGCTCTGCAAGCAGCGAGCGAAAGCCTTGAGACGGGGGGGCTTCTCAGGCGAGGCGCCTGCAGGAACACAGCCAGGGAAGACGGCCGGTGCATTGACGGCAGGGGTGAGCTGAAGCGCCTCCTCACAGTCAGAACACCCTGCACTCTAAACCTTGCTGCTGATCATGCCATGGCCTGCATCGCAGAGTACTCCATGCAGAGCGGCGTTTGGTCGGCCATGGGTGAGGCTTTGGGCTGGGACTCTGACCGCCCTGCCACCCGCAGCGTCTGGCTGACAACTGAAAACCGCCCGTGCAAAGTGACTGTTGCATCTGCGCTAAGCCCCCACCATCCCTCCCTGCAACCGGCTGCTTTTTCGACCGCACGGCGCGTGGTCGGCCCCCGCCTGCTCCCCACAGCGTGCACCATTACGCCCCTAAACCCTGAACCCTGCCCTAAAATTGCCTTGCCGCAGGCTTTCCAGTCGAGTCTGAGGAGGCGCGCCACTCCTTTTATTTGTATGCAAACTGGTCCTACCAGGCGGCCGTCTTCATATCGCGCTCCTCGGGGACGCTGCTGCCCGTCGGCCGGCGCGGCCTGTGGCTCATGCCGGCGCTGCAGTGCGTCCTGCTGGCCTTCTTCACCGCAGACGCGGCGCTGCACTGGTGCGCGGGGGCGGGTTGCTTGCAGGTTTCAAGTACACAAATCTTTTGCGTCAGAGCTGCCAGGGGGCGGTGGGGCACGCACACTAATGATAACAGCTGGTGGGTAGATTCAGTCTCGTGCCTGCTCTGTGATCTCCAACCAAACAAAAGTTTTCTTCTTTCATCCAGCCATTCACCTACAGACACCGCTTACCTGCTGTGCATCACCCGCCTCAACCTAGGTGGTACAACTGGGGCCTCATAGCTCTCTGCTTCACTGCTGGCTTGCTCGGGGGTGCCACGTACGTCAACGCCTTCGTTTTGCTGTCAAAAGAGGTGGCCCCGCCCATGCGCGAATTCAGCCTGGCGGCGGCCTGCGTGGCTGACAGCCTGGGCATCGCCGCGGCGGACGCGGGGGCAGTGGTGCTGCAGGGGTGCCTGCTGCGGGCAAACGGGCTCGCGGGGGCCGCCGTGTTCAAGTGCGGGGCAGTCGGGGAGCAGAGGCGCTTGGGGGTGTGAGCATTGGAGGTTATCCTTGCCTCATGGTGTTTAATTGTTTGTTGACATTTCACAAACAGATGCTTCAACAACGGTCATTCTTATTATGTATACAAATTGCACAACACTTGCAAAGGTTGTTGGGTCTGGGGTGGGGAGAATCGTCTGCGCTGTAACAGAGCGTCCTGTACGAGCATAGTCGCATGCAGTGGTTGTTGTGAATTGTAGTGTCACCATCATATTGAGGGTATCTTGCGCTTGATGTGCTGAGCACGTGCCTGGACCAGCCCTGCGCACCAATTCACCCACCGAGCCTGAAATGTCAAAGCCAGGCCCCATGCTGTCTTGCAGCATACGGCTACGCTGTCTTGCAGCAGACAGATGTGATTCCATGGAATCACCTCTCTCTTGCGTGAAATGGGAGTTCATGTGTGGTCATGTTCGTCCGCATGCGCCTCGACCCAAGGCACATCACCCCCATGACGTGGCCTGGGCACGGATGTTCACCTCAGTCGGCAACCAACTTTGTCGCTCACAAAAAGGCAGGCAGCGCAAGAAGGACCTGACACAAGTGAACTGTCATACATATTTTTAATGAACCTCACACCCATTTAAGCGGATCTGGCCTATTTGACTCAGCGATCTGCGAGTGCCCCATCAATGTGGACGGTCGCCCGGCCGCATGGGGCCGTGGCTAGTGCATTCGTGGTATTATTACTGGCGCTGATGACGGTTGCTGCGCTTGCCGCACCCGGCGTGGCCGGCCCAACCGCTGCAGCAGCTGCACCATCTGTCGACAACCTGCTTGCGACAGCGGCCGTTGAACCAACGAGCGCGGAGCTGATTTGGCACCCCAAAGAGCCCGCGCTGCTAGACGACAACCCTTCAGGTGTGAGCGTGCGCATGTATATCGCCGCACCGCGCTTTCAAGCAGCACGGCTCATCAGCTGTGATGGCGAGGCGGCCGATTCAAGGTGCGAAGTCTCTGCCGCAAACGGGCAGCTGCGCGGCGCTTACACAATTCCAGGGGAGGAGAACGCTGTGGAGACCAAGGTGCTGGGACTGGGTGCCAGCATTGCTGTAGAGGCACTGGTGAACGCGGCAGTCAACGCCATTGCAAGCGGCGCTGGCGTAGCCCTGGTGGCCCCCACGGTTCCGGGCGCTGCGCCCCGGCCAGAGAACGCTACAGGTTCAAGGGGAGCGGTAGCTGCCCTTGGCCTGGATGCCCCTGCTGCAGCCAATGCTACGCCAATTGGCGCTGCAGCAGGCAGCAGCGCGGCAGCGCCCCGCAACGTCCCCGACCACCACCCGCCAGCATCACAGCCCGGCGGCGACGCAGGTGGTGGCACGGCGTCCGGGGCCCTGAACGGGGTGGCTGGAAATAACTCAACGCTAGCTGGCGGAGTTAATGCAAAACCGCGTGCGTTTGGGAGCAGTGTCGATGCAGCGGCGCCACATGTCAGCGGACCCGCTGCAGGCAACAACAGCGGCGCTGCAGCCGCAACGCCCACGAAGCCGCCAGCCTCGACGACACCGCCATCACGGGCCCAAAAGCCCCAGCAGCCAAAATCAGTGTTCAAAACAGTGCCTGTGGTGAAGGCGGACTACGGCTGTGCGGTCGACAACTCAACAAAATGCTGCTTTCAGGGGCAGCGCACGTGGGCTGGCTGCGTGCCCTGCCCCAGCGGCAGCCCCAGTGAGTGATCTGGCGTGGGATGCATGGTGGCAAGTGATGGCCGGCAGCATGCATGATCTGTGAATGAATCAGCCAGCAGGGCTGCCGACTATTGACCTTTGCCGTCACCCAGAAAGCCTGAGCGTTGCAGCTGTTGGAAGCTATGCGAGCAGCTTCCATGCGATGGCGCCACCTGCCGCAAAATCTGGCCTCGCAGGCGCGTCGATGCTTTACGGGTGCAGGGGGGAGCTCTTCAACGCAAAGAAGAGCCGCCTGTTTGACTGGTCCTATGCGGGGTACATGTGAGCCCACGCGCCCTGCGCTCGGATTTAAACATTGTATCACATATTTCCAGGTCTGCATCTCGCTGTGCCTGGAGCAGTGCCCTTGGACTATTGGTTGCTGAACTTGTGCAAGCACAGCTGCTCCTTGTGCCGCACCCTGAATCCCCACTGACCATTTCTCCCTGGACCCATGCACACATGGTGGTGGCGCGCCATGCTGCACGCTTTGAAGGTACGGCGATTACGATCCCCCCAAGCCGACACCGCTGGCCAGCGTCAAGTTTTTCGGGGCGGTGGGCGACGGCGTGGCGGACGACACCGCGGCCTTCGAGGTCGCGCTCAAGACGATAGAGTCCCGGGGCACCCTGCTGGTGCCAGCAGGCACCTATGTCATCACGCGGGTGCGTCGGAGGGAACCTCTGAGTGGCTTAGCGAATGCTTGTGCATTGTGCACGTTTGACCTCTACATAGCGCGTGTGTGTGTGTGTGTGCATGTGTGTGTGTGTGTGCATATGTGTGTGTGCGCATGCTCACACGCAGGGTTAAATACACACAACGTTGCCTATTGCTTCTTAGCCTCACAGCTGCGTGCTCGCCGTCCCAATTCCGCCTCGTATTTTCATGGCAGAGGCTGGACATCACCAAGTTGGTGAGGCGCGTGCACCTGCCGCACTACTGCAACAGCAGCACCGCAGTGCCACCGCACGCTCTGCAGTCGCGCGACTGCCCCTTGACTTGGAGCTGCAGGTCCCCTGCTGTTCAGCTGTATTGTCTCACTCGCTCGCGCGCCTGCTGCTCGGAGGATCACCTGAGCGCGCCGCTGCTCCGTCCCTGTGCTGCCCCTCTGCTGCTACGTCAGGTGTTCCTGCAAGGGGAGGGCGCAGGCCGCACTGTGCTGTCCTTCCCAAAAGCCCTGTCAGAGGTGTACGGGTTTGCCAAAGGCAAGGAGGCATCAACCAGCAAATCCCAGGTGCGCGGCTGCCGCATATGGGGACGGTGTTCTGGGGCATAACAAGACGGATGCCTGGTCCTAGCTGCCAGAATCCAGGCTTCCCTGCTGTAAGAAATTGGTGTTGGTTTTGGGGGCAGGAGCGTTGAATGCCACATGCGCGGCGGCGGCTATTCAACCGCTGGTGGCTTACCGGGTTTGTGAGTGCATAATTGCTGACATCGACCGTGAGCATTTCGTTGGCATCAATCGATGGCGCTGCACTCAGATTACCTGCTGTCGGTGAATGTCGCTGCTTATGCTGCGCTCCCGCTGCTGGCCCCACAGTATGCTTTTGGACCTGGCTGGCTCAGCTGGAGTGGTGAGATCCAGCGGCGGTGACTTGCTGGACACTTTTGCTCTGTGCAGCCCCCGACAGCCGAACTCAGCTGCTCACTCACAAACGTGCTGGCGTGAAGGGCCACAAACCACCCTGCTACTGAAGCTTTGCTTGCCGAAATTGCCGTCGACACCAATTGCTCAGAACATAAATACAACCTTGCCAATTTGCGCTTGTCAGGCGGGGACTTCCCGGAGAGGCGCACCCACGTGGCCGACGTCACCGCGCCAGCTCAGCGGGGTGACACCGTGCTGCATGTCAGCACGCTGCAAGGGCTGCACGTCGGCAAGGTGGGCGGAAGCGACTCAGCGCCTGCATGCGAGAATGCTGCATCTGCCTTCTTATGCAAAGATTGGTTAGCACCAACGCAAGGTCCCCAACCATCTAAAGCGCCAAGCACTGAAAGCACCACTCGGCCTGCCCAAGTCGCCAACAGCACCGCGACGCAGCCAGCTACTCCTGCTCGGCGCCCTCAACCCTCCCCACGGCCCCGCCCCAAGCCCTCCGATTTTGCCTTTCCACCAGGTGGTGCGTCTTGTGGCGGACAATGTGAAGGGCGACGCCCTTCGAGAGCTCAACGCGCGGCTGGAGGCCCCGAGCGGCGCATACAGTGACAAGGAAGCCTTCCTGAGGTTCACGGCGCGCGTGGCGGAGGTCATGACGCATCCAAAGAGGTGGGGCTGTTGCTGCCTTCACGCGCACTCGTCTGGCCCGGCAAATTTCGCTTTTTGCAAGCGGAGCGCCGGATGTGCCGCTTGCGTCGTAGGCAGAGCAGAGCGGGGACGCCTACCAAGAGCGCCTGGACCTGGAAGTGCCAGAAGTTGGCCTGATGAGATGCATGCCTGTCTTTCATCTCATTCGCCTTTGCAGGATCCGGCTGGAACGCGCTCTGCCCTACGACGTCTCGCTGCTGTGGCGCCCTACCATCCATGGTGAGCATCGCTGCAGACGGACCGGTCCTGCAGCAGCTTCCCCTGCTCAGCTGCCAGCTGGCACGCCACCAGCAGACTTAGCACGGCGCGATCACGCGCCCGCTCGCCACCTGCCTCCGCAACAGAGTGGGCCAACGGCTGCTGCGGAGTGAGGCGCAACCACACAGGGCTGTCAGACCTGACGATCAGGTGACCACACAACTGCTGCTGGGCGTCACAGAGGTGCAGGACGCCTGGCCACCGCGCCCGGCCGGTCATGTCTGCCAGGGCCTGCGCAGCCGTGTTGCTGCCCCCACTAGTGCATCTTGCTGAGAAAAGGGCATTGCTGCTGTCTTTCAGGTTCCCCGGCGACAAGCCCTATGGCGGAGAAAATCGCGAGGTTGGATACAATGCGATCTACATGTGGCACGTGGCGCACAGCTGGGTGAGGCGCGCTGCGTGGCGCCGGAGGAAAAAGCGCTTGCCGAAAAACGCGGCATGGCGTCTGCGTGGTTTGCGTTTGCTGCGTGTCATTGTCTTTGCAGCACAGCTGCACGCAGCACGTGTAGCGACGCTGCATGAGTCTGCACGTCAAACAGCTCTGTCACTCTACTTCAACAACCACCGCGCTCGTCCACGCTTCCCGCCCACTAATCATGGGTCACATCACAATCCAAACCCTCCAGATCAGCAACGTCGTGTTTGAGAACGCAGAGATCGGGGTCATCCTTGACACCACCAGCTTTGTCACTGTCAGCAACGTCACCTTCACCAGCTCTCGCCCGCGCAGCAGCGGGGCGCACCCCTACACGGGCGCCAAAGGCATCTGGCTGAAGGTGGGTGAGGCGTGTGCGGAAGATGCCCACCAAGGGGGAGCCCCAAGAATCTTTGACTGCTGTGCCCTTGGGTGCTGCAGGTCAAAGATGAGGCCATCTGCTGCGCATTAAGCGCCACGGAGGCCTCCCACACATAAGCGCCAGCTCAGACGACCCGCCTTCTGGCGCTTGAACCCAGTCCAGTGACAGGATCACAGATCTGAAGATTCCTGGGCGTTCTCACAATTGTGCAGGGCGCGTTTGACTGCCTGGTGGAGGGATTCAGGTTTGAAACAGACCTTGCGCAGGAGCTGGCGGTGTCAAGCATGTCGGCCGGAAACGTGTGAGTGCCGAAACTGGGCAGGCGGCCATGCGCGCGCCAGGTTGCTGCCCTGGCGCGCGCGTGCCCTGGAAGTGGCCCTTTCGTGCTCCTGAGGCGTCCGCGTTTTTGCTGTCAATGTGGAATGCCCATGCCACGCTGCTTGCCAGATTCCCAAAGTCCTTCTCCTGCAGAGGCAACACTGATTGCCCACCATCCTAGCAACACGTTCATGCTCCTCAACAACCCCTCCCACCGCGATCCTTGTTGAATTGCATCCACTGACGCTGCAGCTTTGCCGGCGGCACCGGTGTCGACGTCTCCATCGATCTCATGTTTGCTGCGCCTTACGGCAACCTCTTCACCGACATACACCTGGGCGCCGCCAGCGCCCCCTGGGGATGGGTCGAGCGCGGCCAGGTGAGTTGCCTGGTTTTGGAAATCGATGGGAAAGCGTAATCACGGCCCAGAGCGCATGCATGCGTCAAATAGTGCACAGCACAGCCGCTGGGGCCTGCCTGCTGCCAAAACTAAATGCTTGTTGCAGGAGCGGCGGGTCATCCCCCCGTCCTCTCTTGAAATCAAATGACAGTCGCCCTCGCAACCCCTTGCTGCAGGATGCCGCGGCGTACAACACCTTCTGGGGCATCTCCTCGTCTGCGGGGCAGCTGCAGGGAGGCGGCCTCCCCCCAAATGGATGGGCGCCAAAGGCCACCTGGGTCGGCTGCGAGGGCGCCAACATGGTGGGTGCAAAGGGGTGCGCCGCGGTAGCCCTTGGGCCTGGGAGTACGGCTGGCCCAGGAGCCTGTTTTGGGGCGGCTGCAAAGGGCGGCTACTCATGATTGCAATGCAAGCCACCCGCTGATTACTCTGTCGCCCCAGCAATCCTAGGCCTGGCTGGGTTGTCACCATTCAATTGCACGCTCAAGTGCGCACACATGCATCAAATCTTAATGCATTGCACAGGCGCCGAGCGCTGCTGGCAACCGCAACGACTGGTGGATCGAGACCAGCGGCCCCGTCTGGCCACCAAACCTCTGGCAGGCGCAGCGCAGGTGGGGCCTGCTGGCGGTCGTCCGGGCGGGGCTTTGCAGGTGTAGATGCCGTGGTACCAGTGCCATGCTCGCGGTTTCTGCGCCGTTGCTGTGCGCACTTCTTGTCCCGATGCAGCGTGCGGAATCATGTCACGACCCATTTGGACCCCCATTGATGGGGCCCCAACCCCAACAAACCACAGGGCTCGTGGTAGGCCTCTAGCGCCGATACAACCAAAGCGCCACTCCGGCCCAGGCTACGGCTGCGATCCTGACGATCTCAAGTGCTGCTTCGGCGCTGACGTCAGCGCTGCCTGCCCGGCCTGCGTGACTGGAGAGTACAAAACACCATCTGACCTGTTTGGCTGCCAGGTGAGACCGAAATCTCGGCAACCAATGAAGCCATACTTGTCCTTTTCACAATCCTGAATAGCTCCAAAAGCGGGCAGTTGCAGGGCACTGAGGCCATCCTTGTGCTGTTCATAGTCACTTGCAAAGCGACCGACCTCACCTGGCTTGGTGCCGCCGCCGCCGCCGCTGCTCGCCAGTTGTACGTGCGTGCGATTGCATGGCTCTGCCGCATTTGGCGGAAGCGGGTGAAGCGGGGCGAGGCTGGCTGACACTTTGAGATTCCGCAACCGCCCTCGACGCAACGCACCCATCGAATGCTCTTGTGCAACCACCTGGGAGCAGGGCGAGCTGTGGCGCGCCGACGGCCGCATCGGGTACGAGTGGAGCCATGCAGGCTACCAGGGCTACGAGGACGGCGGCGCGGCGCCCATCCCCAACCTGCCCGTCACGGTTGACCTCCGGAGGGACTTCGGGGCCAAAGGGGATGGCGTGACCGACGACACGGGCGCGCTGAGTCGTGCGATCAAGGCGACCCCTGCAGGCGTCATATACCTACCAGAGGGTGCGTGGGGTTGGCTGCTGCGCAGGGGTGGCGACGGGATGCCGGGGCCGGGCGAGTGGCTTGCTTCCACGACTCGTGGACCCAGCCACCTACGTGGGAAGGCAGGCGGGTGCTTGCTGCGGTGCCCTGTCATGTGCGGCGGCCTCCGATTGCGCTTGCTCGCCTTTCGACCACGCACCTTCCCCGACCCCGCTGGCTGCCCCCCATCTGCCACCCCTCCCCTTGATGGCGTGCCCAGGCACGTATGTGATCACGGCAGTCCTGGCCTGGCGCAAGCCCATCGTGCTGCGCGGGGCCGGGGCCGGCAGGACGGTCCTCCGGTTCCCCAAGAGCCTTACAGATCTGTACGGCAACACGTGGCAGGAGGGCAGCTGGCCCGGCACCAGCCAGTACAGCCACGGTGAGGGCTGCTGTGATCGTGGGCAGAGTCTCACAGAGGTTCCCCCGTCACTGGAACAAGAACGTGGCGCTATCAGTCCTCTAGTCACAGTTGTCTTGGTAGCTCCGAGACCCAAGGAGGGGTTGAAAAATTCAACCTTTGAAAGTTTTCAGCTCAAGGTAGCTCCGAGACCCCTCCTGTTATGCACGCCTTGCACATGCACATGCACATGCACACACACACACACACACACACACACACACACTCTGACAAACACACACATATGCGCGCGCACATACACACATATACACACATGCGTGCGCACACAGTAATGGCAATGATACCAATTGCACACACAAACCCACCTGCACACTCTCTTGCACCAGGCACTGGCTTCATCAACATCAACGGCTGGGACCCCACCGGCCGCAGCTTCACGCGCATCACAAGGGTTACGGAGGCCGCACCCCAGGGGGCGCGCGTGGTGTACGTCGAGTCGACAAAGGGCATCAGCGTCGGGCAGCTGGTGCGCCTGTGGATGAGCGACCCGGGAGACAGCAGCCTACTGGCTGAGCTCCATGGCGGCGGGCGCGCGCCGACGTCGCCCGTGTTCGCAGGTAAGCACTGTGTTTGCGCGCGTTGTGGGGGATGTAGGGGTGGAGAAGGGAGGCATCAGTCCAAGAGACCTGTTGGAATTCAAGTATGTACACGCATGCAGGTCCACAAAACCTTCATTATAAGCTGTGGGGCAATCCAGACTATACAGTCAGCTTGTGACATGGTGACAAACACCGCAGGCACCAAGGACGCGGTGCGCTTTGTGGCGCGCGTGGAGGACATGGGAGAGACCTGGCTGCGGCTGGAGCGGCCCCTGCCCGTCAAGGTGCGGCGCCCTGGCCCCCGGTGCTGCGGCAGCACCTTTGCTCTGCTCCGCACGAGCACATCGCAGGTCGGCATGTGCTGTACAACGCATGACGTCATACTCTCCACCCAGCTGGCAACATCAACTGTTTCAACCCTGAACCCTAATCCAGATCACGCTGGCCTGGAAGCCCGAGGTACACATGTTCATGCCGATGCTGAACGGAAGCACTGGGGTGCAGGACCTCACCGTGTCATTCAACTGGACGCAGTTCCCTGGCCACTTCAAGGTGGCGGGATGTATGCCTTTAGAATGTGTGCAGGCGCACAGTCAAGCATCCATCACTGCATTGAAACGGTCAAGGTCGCGCCAATGGCTGATGAGATCCATCAAGGTCACTGGGAAGGTTTGGGGTATCTGCATGGCCGCCATGCTGGCTCTCGTCGCGTCAAGCGTTTGTTTCGCTGCCGCGCATCCCCACAGGAACAAGGCTGGAACGGGATCCACCTGAACCAAGTGGCCAACGGCTGGGTCAAGGACGTCTCCATCGAAAACAGCGACATGGGGGTCTACTTTTGGGGCTGCGTCTTCTGCTCGATCGAGGGGCTGGTGCTAGCGTCGGTGCCGGCGGAGAGGGGGCCGGAGAGCGGCCACCGCGGCATTTGGCTGGACCACGGGAGCGACAGCCTGATCCGCAAGTGAGCGTTGAAGGGGGCTTGACGGGCTGAAGTTGCTCGGGTGTCTTCAATGGGCGATTTGTGTCTTTGGTCGGCGGTGGAGCGACCGTCGTCGCAGGCCTTACTAGAAGGGTCGCGGTCCAGCTGGGCTGCAGCCCCGCCGGTCCCTTTCTTGCAGGCGCAAAAGCACTGCGGCTGACACCCTGTCAACCCCTGTTGGGTTCATTGCATACAATCTCCCAACCCCTGCGCCCTCAAACCCTCGGCTAGCTACCCCACACGCCACCTCTAAACCCCCTGCGACTCGCAGCTTCACCATCTCAACGCGCTTCTTCCACGACATCACCGTGGCCGGCTTTGAGCACGGCAGCGTGTTCTCAAACGGCAGGGCGGTTGACCTCGACATCGACCACCACAGGTGAGCGTGTCTTCATTAAAGCAGGTGGTGCATTGAGGCCCCAGCTGGGTTTTAGGGGTCTGGTTTGAGGGGTGCCTAGTAGCTGTCGTTTTATTCCTTCAAACGTACCTGCTATTGCACGGTTCATGAGTCACCATAACTGACAGGACAGGATTGTGCAGGAATGCAGCCCTGCCATCGTAACAGAGGCGAGGTGCTGCAGGCTGGAACCTTTCCTGACCCCGCGGCGAGGCTCGATGTGTACAGTCCCTCC